>NC_135767.1:5847961-6037961 GCF_052425735.1 Oculina patagonica | reverse complement strand
TTTATATAATTTAATATAAATGCAGTCTGAGGGCCTGTTTATATGGAGGAGAGTTGTCCCTGGTAGGAGGGCTACCCTCTCCCCCGAGCTATCTTTTGCCGAGCGTTTATATGAAAAAGTTGTCCCTGTTGACCGAGCCAAAACTTGGCCCTCTCGGTTCAAAAGACTGGCGAGAGTTGTTTTGAAACATCTATTATGTCTGCCTTTTTTAAATAAGGAACGCTGAAACATCGACCACGACCATTTTTTGGACAAATTTACCGCCGACTTCGATTTCAATGTATCTGCAATTTTGTTTTGGTCGACTGCAGCGTTTGCGCATGCTCTGTATGTGTTAACTTGTCCCTGGTAGGCGAGGCGAAAATAACCAAACTGTTTATATGGAAAAAAGTTGGCTCTCTCCCCAGGGTCACCCTACCTTCAAAGCGAGTGACCCTCCACCCAGGGTCACCCTGCCCCCCGAGCCAACTTTGCAATTTCTCATATAAACAGTTCGCAGCTATTTATAAAGAAACGTATGAAAAGCTCTCTCGCCCGGGGTGGCTCGGTATGGAGGGTAACCCTCCTACCAGGGACAACTCTCCTCCATATAAACAGGCCCTGACCAACTTATTACTACTACGCATCGTTACAGAACAAAAGTACTGAGTGTCTTTGAGTTAAAAACAAAGTTATCAAAATTGAGTTCAATTCACAGATTCATTTAGCGCGGAAAATAGGTGCGAAATTCCGCGAAATTCCGCTAAATCAGAAAACCCTAGTGAATTAACCGCTAAATCGGAAAACTCTAATGGGGTTATGTAATCCACGCAGTTCTGAATTCCGCGTCATAATTATGAATGAGAATAATTGCTTGAATGTGCACCAAACAGACGTGACCTTTAAAAAGGACGCCAATGCAAATCGAGGCTAACTTGATCAACAACGTGTGAAAAACACGAAAACTTTTTGCCTCGCAAAATCCGTTCTAGCGGTAATCGTGAAAATTTCATTTATTATGCCCGGTTAAGTAATCAAATGCGTGTTAAAAGCTCGTACTCCTTCGTGCTGATCGTCAGGGTTTTCCGAACTACAAAACGCCCAGGCTCGTGCATTTCTCACTTTCCTTGTGTTTGGCAACCCTCAAGATGACAAGAGTCACTGGTTTTTAAAATGTTACAAACAAAACCGAGAGGAGCCAGAGGTCCGAGAGGAGCTGCTTAAATGGTACCTCAGTTTTGACAACTAAAAACTGATTTATTTTTCGACAGTAGACGGTAAAAAGACGTTTGACGTTAAACCACGTTGAGACGCTCCAGTCAGGGAACTGGCCATGGAAATCTTGTTTGTCTTGTTTCAGTTGAAAGAAATATTCCTTGCTCGAATTCTTTGTTGAGCAGAAACGTTTATAATTTACAAGTTAGAATGAAATAAACTGATTTGAGCGCTGTACTGATGTATTTGCCCCCGCAGGGTTCCGGCCCAGAGGCCGGAACCCGAGGAGGCACCTTAGAGGTCCCCGCGTAGGTAGGTAAAATGTGTGCATTTAGTGAACGGTACTGGAAAAAATCTCGATTTTGGTCAAGGCGGCTCGCAAAGGATTGCCCAAATGCTCGCAAAGGATTGCCGGAACGCTTGCAAAGGAACAACGGAAGTCAGTGCCGCAAAGGATAAAACTAGTAATAGTTCTCACTAGTAAACTGCCCCCGCCTTTTTATAATTTGTTTTACAGCAATAATCTAAGATTAGTGGAGTCTTTTTTTCCGCCTTTAATTATTGATGCCGATGGACCACAAAATTAGGCTTCTTTTTTATTGTGCCATGTACGTCACGACATTGTTTGCTGTGGAATTTCTTGTTGTGTGACACCGTTGCATCCTAAAAAAATTCACAAGTCTAGCGGAAATAACACATAACACATTGTTCGTGGTGAAAACACGCAAGCTTATTACCTGGCTTAAAACATTCAAAATGAACTTATAATAATTCCTAGGCCAAAAAGGCTGACAATTCCACGAGTAACAAAATATGGCAAATTCAAAGATTCGAGTAAACAATTTTTGATCATTATTCAACCATTCTTTGGATCAAATAAACTGACAGTTCGTTAGCGAAATGAATCATCTTGTATTGCATAACAAAGTTCACGCTTTTGTTTGTTACTCGTCGTAAGATGTATACTCGATTCAGTTTCACTTGTTTTCACGACGTTCAGTCGCTGACTAAGATAAGAAACTCTTCGTCCCTGGATGATACGCCTGTTATGCTTTCCATGTCATTTTCGGTATCATTTCAAATTTAGGTACACGTTCTGCATATTTCTTCAAGCAAGACATGTTTCTTGTGATCACAGTGCGACGGCTATTTGCCCCCGCAGGGTTCCGGCCCAGAGGCCGGAACCCGAGGAGGCACCTTAGAAGTCCCCGCGTAGGTAGGTAAAATGTGTGCATTCAGTGGATGGTACCGGAAAAAATCTCGATTTTGGTCAAAGCGGCTCGCAAAGGATTGCCCAAATGCTCGCAAAGGATTGCCCTAATGCTCGCAAAGGATTACCGGAACGCTCGCTGAGGAACAACGGAAGTAAGTGCCGCAAAGGATAAAAAAAGCCGTCGCACTGTGACCAGAAGAAACATCTATTGCTTTAAGAAATAGCTGAAACGTGTACCTGAAATTGAATGATACCGAAAATGACATGGAAAGCATAACAGGCCTATCGTCCAAGGACGAAGAGTTTCTTTGCTTAGTCAGCGACTGAACGTCGTGAAAACAAGTGGAAATCGTATGCATCTTACGACGAGTAATAAACTAAAGCGTTGTCATGCAATACAAGGTAATTCGTTTCGCTAACGAACTGTCAGTTTATTTGATCCAAACAGTGTTTGAATAAGGATCAAAAATTGTTTTCTCGAATCTTTGAATTTGCCATATTTTGTTACTCGTGGAATTGTTAGGCTTTGTGGCCAGGAAATTATTGTAAATTCATTTTGAATGTTATAAAGCATGAAATAAGCTTGCGAACAATGTGTTATGTGTTATTTCCGCTAGTCAATATATTCGACTTGGAACTTGTGAATTATTTTTAGGACGCAACGGTGTCACACAACAAGAAATTCCGCAGAAAACAATGGCGTGACGTACATGGCACAGTTAAAAAAAGCCTTATTGTGTAGTCCACCGGCATCAAATAATTAAAGGCGACAAAAAGACTCCACTAATGTTAGATTACATTGCTGTAAAACAAATTATAAAAAGGCGGGGGCAGCTAGTGAGAACTATTACTAGTTGTAAAGAGCACGTTATCATAGCTCAAAAGTTTGTACTGAAGAAATCGCCATATAAAGGGTATAAACAACTCATTTTACTAATCATTTAAAGTCGGTTAAATGATTTTCACGTCCAGAAACTGATTTCTGTTGAAATGGGCATATTCCACTTCCGCGGATCTTCCGCTAAATCGGAAAACCCTATTGAATTTTATTTTGCCTGAATGAACTGAAATTTCTGTTCTCATACATTCTGTGTTATCCTATCATACAAATGATCACACTTACTTGATTGTAGACTTAACTTGTCTGTTAGCAAAAGTGTCAACTCTGGTATAGGTCATAATATTATAGATTTGCCGCCATCCAAAGAGGACTGAATCGACATAACCTTCATAATCTGTTAAATGTCTGTTGTAAAACCTAACCTAAAGTCTGTTGTGACATCTTAACTCGCGTCTACATTTATTAATGTTTTCTCATCGGTGGCTTATAATTAGCATGATAGCTAAATTAACATAAAAACAAAAGCAAGCAAGGGAAATGCTTTACGTTTTCTCCCAAATGGATGCATAATGGAAGGCGCATCTTTGTCTACAGATTCATAGTTTATCGTTTGTAATCTAGCGCTCTCTCAATATTTTCCAATACAATTTGAAGGTAAATTTGGACACTGTCAAATGTACTTTGCAACTTTATGTCGATTTACACAGCTAGCCTTTTAAAAACAGTAAATCTGCCTGATTGCGCCTTTAACTGCCTGTTTCACTTCCCTGATTTTCCAACAGTACAAGATCTGGTTTAGAGATGAGTTGAAGAAGACTAGAGTTAATGTAACTATCCAAGCCACATTATGTTCTGTTTCTCTCGCATGTAGCACAGCCACGAAGCCAAAAGGAGCAAAGCATGCAATTAATGCCAACTGCACCCACATAATGCTGGAAATTGTCTTTTTGTATCTTGCTATGTTTAATGGAATCCTTTCTCCGTTCTGTTGTTCGTGGGGGACATTGTTTTGTACTTGGGCTTGTTGATGTCGTAGTTTAATGTAGATCCTAGAGTAACAGAAAATCAAAGTTGCCACGCAAAGTATATTGAAAACAGTGGCTGCCTTGATTGCGATATCTCTTCTCCACACCCGGAGCCATCCAACTATAGCTGCAATTATCCAAAAACAAGTTATGACTACACGAACTCGCCTCAATGTTACGACTTGCCTGTATCTCAGTCCCAGCAACAGTGCGAGAAGTCTGTCCACACTAATTGCTGTCGATGTTAAGACAGATACTCCACATAAAATATAACCTGAAGCTTCCGAAACTTTGTCAACGTAGTACAGCACATTCCCGTCCATCTTTATTATACGAGACATTATGATGGTAGCATGGACTGGTTGTACAACAAGACCAACGCAAAGATCAGTGACCGCCAGTCATCGAAAGAAAAGTTTTGTCGGAGGATGAATAGAAGAGACATTCTTCAGAGCAAAAAAGATCAGAGCATTGCCCACAGCAGCGGTGATGGAAAGAAAAATTTTCAAAGCTGAAAAAAATTCAGCTATGCCTGCTGGTGGTGTGCTGAGTGCTTGGTTCAATTTGCTCGTGTAGTTTCCTTCTCTAGTAAAGTTCGCCATTTTTCTTTGGTGGGTACACACTTTGAACTAAAAGTTTCAGCTTGTAGCTTTGTTATTTGAGATGATGATTTTACCTGTCACTGAAAACACGCCTGCCCCCCTCGCGTGCTTTCTTAGTGTTTCTTATTTTTGACCTGATTTCCAATTTATCCTTAAAGGCCCAGTTTTAATTGCATTAGACTTTTAAATCTTGTCAATTGTCCATTTTTGTGAACGTTTGAATTTAATACTAATGGATTTGTCACCTGCCAAGATATTACATCGCTTACAGTTAAAAAACAACAAATATAATTGAGAAAGTGGTATTTTCCAAAGCTTTTAGACTTAACCTGAAGAACGAATGAAATAGGATCGGTCAAATATCTTTTTGAAATAAATAAAATACTAAATGAAAAGAATTGGCGCATTTCAAGTTTCCCTGTTATTTACACAGAGTCTTTGAGTAGTCTAAGTAGTAATTAAATCTAGTAATTAAAAAAAAATTCTTACCACATCGGGCTTCATTTATTTATTTAAAATCCTTTATAATTGTGACTGAAGGAATCGACTAGGCTGTATAAATGATCATTTGTTCTTTTGTCGGGGTTCAGGAACACAAAATATCAATATCAGATGTATTCAAACATTGCAAGATGAATAGATCTATTTACACAAAAATTTTAAAGCCGGAGAAAATTGTTTCCTCGTCATTTATTAGTTTTAGCGGGTGGCAATTATTGATCACCGGATATTATAAAAATCAAACAAATATTAGCATATACTTCTTAGAGTTGACAATTTATTTCATGGTAGGAGACTTAACCAGCCTACACAAGACATACCGTATTCGAAGTTATTATTCTGCATACGCTGATTAGCACTTGTTTGTTGTAATAA
The DNA here is from genome assembly GCF_052425735.1 of Oculina patagonica. NCBI lineage: Eukaryota > Metazoa > Cnidaria > Anthozoa > Scleractinia > Oculinidae > Oculina > Oculina patagonica. The sequence goes on along the minus strand of NC_135767.1, from coordinate 6,032,210 downwards.
CTGAAGAAAATTGTCATTAATATATAATGCCAAGTTCAAATTGAAATTCAAACCCAAATGCCGGTTTCGTGCTTAAAAAATGACATAAAGCGTCACGATAGTTCAGTCGTGCAGAGAAATTACCCCAGATAAGGACACCTGCATAGGAAGTAAAAAACTTGGTAAATTAAAAGAAGAACTGTGTTTAATTGCAAATGCTCATTCATAAGGACTGAAATTTGACCAAATAAACATCGCGAAGTGCGATAGCGTGGGCTAGTGAAGAACTAATTTTCTCTAAACACTTCCGTTTACAAGTGCAGGCGATCTGGCAAAAATGGACCTTAAAATCAGCCTAGTTTCTGGGCTTTCTCGGCTTAAAGGGAGTCTGCGCTCTATCAAGAGCGGTGACGTCACCATACCAGACTTTGCGCGGTCAAAGGAGCAAGTGACAACGCATAAGGACCAGGCTGCTTTAAAATGCCTTTCCTAAAACAAAGTTTCGTTCTGTACAAGTTAAAAAATATTTTACAGTCGTGGCTGCGGGCTATAATTTTAGGAAGACAAAATGCAAAGCTGATTAAACGGTATGGGAAGTATGAATTCTCGGAAGGCACCGCGTTGATCGCTTGCGCCATGTCGCGTCACATCAGCTCGGGCGTTAAAGTTGAAGGCCTTCGTCAGCATCCACCCATGGGCGAATAGTAAAAGCTAAGTTACCAACCAAAACGTGCGCTTTTCTAAGTTACGCTATAACTTGTGCTTTAACATGTATTGATTAATAAAACTCTTGTATATTCTTAACGTCGTGTATTCTCTTTTTCAGATCCCTCCTTCGAAGAAGTCCAATCGTTTGACAAGATAATTGATCCGACTTCTCCGGCGCTATCGCTGAGAGATTCTGAATCATAATCATAAGACCCGGACATGTAAAAAAAATAGACCATTAGGGCAAAAAAATAAATAATAAATAATAAAACGTCTCACTGACTTTCAGATAATGCCGTTGACTGAGGTAAATCAGTATATAAAATTATAAATTATAGATAAATTATTTGTAAATAATTAAAGTAACTGGCCTGGATGGAGTACAATTCAGGGATAAATCAGACGAGTAATTTTAACATTGTGAGCAAATTTCGACATTAGGAAGTCTTTGATAACCTCATTTTATTGAAATCGTCATTGACTTTACCAGTGAAGCGAAACAGCAAGAAAGAATCCATTTAAATTCACGTAAACAATTACGAAAATGGCATAGGGAGGTTGCAAAGCACGAAAGAAGCGTAATAATAAACGAATATGAGCGCACGAAGCCAACACACGCAACCGGCGCCAAGCGCGGGAAAACTCACATGACCAAGTCGTGATTGGTTTTGGTCTTGCATCTGATTGGTTGAGTGGGTGACGCATTTTTTGTTGTTTTCGTAATTGGACCAAACATGTTCCATATTTCACTGTCTGCTAATGTTCGATGTCATGAGTTTAAGCGCAGCAAGCAAAAACCACACAAAAATTAAACCCAGATTCAAAACATTCGAAACGGTCCATTAGAAAAATGAATTTTCTGTTATCATACATTATGCGATCTCTCATCATAAACAATACATCACACGGACTTAGTTATAAACCAAACTGCTAGCAAAAGTTTTTACTCTGGTGTAGGTCATATAATATTATAGATTTGCAACTGCTGGCAAAAGTTTTTACTCTGGTATAGGTCATATAATATTATGTTATAGATTTGCACTCATCCAAAGAGAAATCGGCACAAACTGTTAAATGTCTGCTGTGAAACCTATCCTCGCGTTTACATTTATTAAAGTTTTCTCATCGGCGGCTTATAGCGTGATAGTTAAATTAAAACAAAGCTGCTGCTTTACTCTTTGCGCCAGATGGATGCGCTTTCGATCACTCTATTCCAGTGCTATTTGGAAACTGTCCATTCAGTACTTTGCAACTTTATGTCGATCTACACAGCTCGTCTTTTAAAAACAGTAAAGCTGCCTGATTGTGTCTTTAACTGCTTGTTTCACTTCCCTGATTTTCCAACTGTACAAGATCGGGTTTAGAGATGAGTTTAAAAAGACTAGTGTCTCTGCTGCTAACCAAGCGACATGTTCTTTTGCATTACGATTCGAATATAGCACAGCGACGATGCCCCACGGAACATAGCAGGCAACTAATGCCAACTGCACCCACATAATGCTGGAAACTGTCTTTTTGTATCTTGTTATGTTTAGTGGATTCCCTTCTCCGTTCTGTTGTCCGTGGGGGACATTGTTTTGTACTTGGGCTTGTTGATTTCGTAGTTTGAGATGAATCCTCGTGTAACAAAAAATCGAAGTTACAAGACAAAGTAGTAAGACAATGGCTCCCATATCAGCGATATGTCCTCTCCACACCCAGAGCAATCCACATGAAACAGCAATTAGCCAAAAACAAGTTATGACTGCACGAACTCGCCTCAATGTTACGACATGTCTGTATCTCAGTCCCAACAACAGGGCGATAAGTCTGTCCACACTAATTGCCGTCCGGACGTCAAGACAGATACGCAACATAAAATTAAACTTAAAACTGCACAAACTTTGTAAACATAGTACAAAACATTCACGTTCATCTTTATTATACGAGACATGACGTTGGTAGCATAGAGTGGTTGGACAATAAGACCAACGCAAAGATCAGTGACCGCCAGACATCGAAAGAAAAGTTTTGTCGGAGGATGAATAGAAGAGGCATTCTTCAAAGCCACAAGGATCAGAGCATTGCCCACAGCAGCGGTGATGGAAAGAACAATGTTCAAAGCTGAAAAAAAATCAACTATGCCTGCTGGTGGTGCGCTGAGTGCTTGATTCAGTTTGCTTGTGTAGTTTTCTTCTCCAGTAAAGTTCGCCATTGTTCTTGGGTGGTCAGAAAATTAAGCTTGCCTGAAGAGTGCTTGAAGTTGAGGAAGGTACGAAGCGTTTAGAAGAAAAAGCATCAACTTGCAGCTTTGTTATTGGGATCACGATTTAATATGTGGCTGATAATTAACACGCCCTCTCGTGTTTTGTGTCTGTTTGTTTTTACAGGACTTCCTATTAAAGGCCCTGTGTTTATTGCATTATCCTTTTAAATCCGGCAATTTGACCATTTGCTTAAACGTTTGAGTTTAAAACTGATAGATCTGTCAATGGCTTAGACATTACATCGCTTACCAGTTGAAAAACAAAACTAACTGAGATTGTATTATTTTTCCAAGCAATAAAAATACAATAAAGATCGAAAGAACAGCATCAGCCACATATCTTTTTAACAAAAGATTTAAATAAAAAGAATGAAACGTTCTCTAGTTACATGTATTTAGGGGCAAAGCCTTTGAGTTAATTGTCACACGAAGAAAAAAATTGGCCAAAGTATAAGTAGTTTTCTGTGAAATATTTGCTATTCCGACTAATGTTGAAATAAGATTTCCTATCGTTGTATTGACTTTTGAGAACTCAGTTCCGCTCTTAGCATGTAACGGTAAACAAAGTGTTATCTCTCAGGAAGTGCGCAGTTGTAAAATACTCTTTTTGTTTGGACAGCAGGATGCAGCAGCTGATCTTATGTTAGTTTTTTACTAAATGTATCAATGCAGAATGATTGGTAAACTCGATAATGTTAATTAACATAAGAATGGATTCGTGTTCAAGTCTTAGGAACAGTTGATAGTTGTATTTGTTTGGTATTTTATTCATATTCAGATTGCTTTAAACTGCAAAGCAAGCGCATTTCCAAGATGCATTTCCAAGTAACATCATTGTTTGTCTACATCTTGTATAATATCCTGAAACCTATATTGAATTAAATGTCGAAATGCTGAGCAAATTCCTCTTCAGAGATAAGTGTCAATGGACGTCAATTAAATTGTTTAATCTGTGCGAGTCCTAGCTGTCATGCTGTCCGACTGACAGGAGACAACGACCCTGTACCTCTGGCATTGAGTAACCAGTGTCGTGGAGCGAGTCTGTGGTCTGCCAAGCTTTTCCCTTTAATCAATTTTGCCGACCGTTCATCCGTCCAAGATCCGTCAGTTTTAATCGTTCAATCTGAAAAACCATCTCAGCTGGTTGACGTACAGTACCGCCTAAAACCCTTCGTTACACTTTTGCAGAATTCCTGGCAGTTTTTGTACAGACGACGTACAGTGGCAGCGAAAGGAAAAGTGGAAGTCCCAAGTTAAAAGGGACTATCTCTCTTCTGAATGTTAATCCTTCGGAATTTTTTCTTGAGTTATTGCTTTCCTTTTAGTTTATCAATTTTAATCACGAAACATTTGTTTGCGGGTAGCCATTATTTATCCACGAAATATATTGATTCTACTTTGTTTGTCCACGAACTTAATCCCCTTGACATGTTTGTCAAGAAACACATTCTATTTATTTAGCAGTATTTCGATAGTAAATAAAATAAACTTTTTTAAGCCGTCCGGATAAACAAGACTGTCCCGAAAGGCTGCAACAATTTACGTTCAAGATTCCGAAGAATGTCTGGATCGACCCAGAAGGAAACGGTCATAAATTAATAGTGGCAAGGAAAAGAACTCGCTTAGAGTCATCAGGAAAATTCAAATCCCTGTAAGGTTTGATTCCAAAAACCGTGGAAGCTTCAAGTTACATTAACGCCTCCGACCGCGTCCAGAGTCACCGTTTGATATCGGAGCCAATGTTCTATAAAAGAAAGAACCCAAGACTAATAAGCCATTTTCCCACAGCAAGCATGCCACCGTATCAGCGTGATCTCTAGGCCTCAGACCCTATCATCCCATCAGTAACAGAAGTAAACACAATACAGTCGAGTTGGAGACTGATATTTTTCAGTCTGATAAAACTAAATACCAAGAAAATATTTCTAATCGTTCTTTAGCTTATATTTCTAAACTTCTAAAGTTAGCTTAAATAGAGTTTTGGGTCTGATTACTTCGTGGACGTTGCCTTCGACAAATACATGAACTTTGCACAATTTACTGACATTTCTTTTCTCGTACGTTCTGTGTTATCTTTTCATACAAATGATTTAATTTACTTGATTGTAGACTCCTATGTAGACTTAACTGTTCGCAAAAGCAAGTTTCAACTCTTGTATAGGTAATAATATTATAGATTTGCCCTCATCCAAAGAGGAACCGACATAAACTGTTAATGTTGTTGTGAAACCTAACCTCGCGCCTAAATTAATTTAAGTTTTCTTATCAGAGCTTAAGAATGATAGCTAAATTAAAGTAAAAACAAAGCAAACAAAGGAACTGCTTTACGTTTGCTCCAAAATGGATGCGTAATGGAAGGCGAATATTCGTCCAAAGTCTTATAAGTTATGCAGTTTATCATTCTTAATCTAGCTTGCCTCAATCCATATCTTTTCCAATTTGATTCGAAAGCAATTGTGAACATTGCAAGGAATAAATTAAGCTACTCTTTCGCACCATTTAGACACTGTCGATTTCACTTTTCAACTTTATGTTGGTTTACACAGCTAGGCTTTTAAAAACAGTAAAGCTTCCTTATTGTGCCTTTAACTGCTTGTTTCACTTCCCTGATTTTCCAACAGTACAAGATCGGATTTAAAGACGAGTTTAAGAAGACGAGCGTATTTGTGGCTAACCAAGCCACATCATGTTAAATTTCATTCACAAACAGCACAGCCCCCGTGCCCCACGGAACATAGCAGGCAACTAATGCCAACTGCACCCACATAATGCTGGAAACTGTCTTTTTGTATCTTGCTATGTTTAGTGGAATCCCTTCTTCGTTCTGTTGTCCGTGGGGGACATGATTTTGTACTTGGGCTTGCTGATGTCGTAGTTTGAGGTGGATCCTCGTGTAACAGAAAATGGAAGTTGCCAGGCAAAGTACTAAGCCAACACAGGTTTTCTTAACGGCCATATCTTCTCTCCACACCCAGAGCAATCCAGTGGTAGCAGCAATTAACCATAAACAAGTTATGACTACACGGACTCGCCTCAATGTTACCACTTGCTTGTATCTCAGTCCCAGCAACAGTGCGAGAAGTCTGTCCACACTTATTGCTGTCGATGTTAAGACAGATACTCCACATAAAATATAACCTGAAGCTGCACTGACTGTGTAAACATAGTTTAGCACATTCACGTTCATCTTTATTCTACTAGACATGATGTAGGTAGCATAGAGTGGTTGTACAATAAAACCGACGCAAAGATCAGTGACCGCCAGACATCGAAAGAAAAGTTTTGTCGGAGAATGAATAGAAGAGACATTCTTCAGAGCCATAAGGATCAGAACATTGCCCACAGCTGAAGTGATGGAAAGAAAAATGTTCAAAGCTGAAAAAAATTCAGCTATGCCTGCTGGTGGTGCGCTGAGTGCTTGATTCAGTTTGCTTGTGTAGTTTTCTTTTCCAGTTATGTTCGCCATTGTTCTTTGGTAATAAGCTGTTGCTTTGAAGTTTGCTTGAAGTTAAAGAAGTTAGCTGTTTTGAGAAAAAACAAAGGTTTCAGCTTTTTTACTGAGCTGAAGATTGAAGATTTGATATGTTGCTGATAACACGTCCGCTTGTACTTTGAAAGGCCCGGTGTTTATTGAATTATACTTTTAAATCCGACAATTTGACCATTTTCTTGAACGTTTGAGTTTAAAACTGATAGATCTGTCAGTTTCTTAGATATTACTTGCTTATACTAGTTGAAAAACAAAATAATTTAGATTGTGCTATTTTTCCAAGCTGTTAGGGTACAATAAAGACCGAAAGAATAACATCGGCTTTATATCATTTTAACATAAGATTGAAATGAAAAAAATGGGCGCATTTCAAGTTCTTCTGTTATTTAGGAGCAGAGCCTTTGAGTTTATTGCCACACACACACAAAACTCAGCAAAGCATAAGTAGTTTTCTGCAGTGAAATATTTGCTATGCTGACTATGTTGAATTAAGATTTCATATCGTTGTATTTACTTTTCAGAACTCAGTTCCACTGTTAGCAAGAAACTGTAAGCAAAGCGTTATCTCTCAGGAAATGCGCAGTTGCAAAATGCTCTATTGTTTGGACAGCAGGATGCAGCCGCTGATCTTATGTTAGTTTTTTACTAAATGTATCAATGCAGAATGATTGTCAAACTCGTTAATGTTAATTAACATAAGAATGGATTCGTGTTGATAGTTGATAGTTGTATTTGTTTGGTATTTTATTCATATTCAGATTGCTTTAAACTGCAAAGGAGGCGCATTTCCAAGATGCATTTCCAAGTAACATCATTGTTTGTCTACATCTTGTATAATATCCTGAAACCTATATTGAATTAAATGTCGAAATGCTGAGCAATTTCCTCTTCAGAGGTAAGTGTCGATGGACGTCAATTAAATTGTTTAATCTGTGCGAGTCCTAGCTGTTATACTGTCCGACGACAGGAGACAACGACCCTGTACCTCTGGCATTGAGTAACCAGTGTCGTGGAACGAGTCTGTGCTCTGCCAAGCTTTCCCCTTTAATCAATTTTGCCGACCGCTCATCCGTCCAAGATCTGAAAAACAATCTCAGCTCGTTGACGTACAGTACCGCCTAAAACCCTTCGTTACACTTCTGCAGAATTTCAGGCAGTTTTTGTACAGACGACGTACAGTGGCTGCGAAAGGAAAAGTGGAAGTCACAAGTTAAAAAAGGACTATCTCTCTTCTGAATGTTAATTCTTCGGAATTTTTTTTCTTGAGTTATTGCTTTCCTTTTAGCTTATCAGTTTTAATCGCGAAACATATTTGTTCACGAGTAGCCATTATTTATCCACGGAGTATATTGATTCTACTTTGTTTGTCCACGAACTTAATCCTCTTGCCATGTTTGTAAAGAAAGACAATCTATTTATTAGCAGTAAAAAAGATGCTAGCAAATAAAATAAACGATAGCAAAAAAAGAAACATTTTTTACGTCGTCCGAATAAACAAGACTATCCCGAAAGGCTGCAACAGTTTACGTTCAAGATTCCAAAGAATGTCTGGATCGACCCAGAAGAAAACAGTCATAAATCAATAGTGGCAATAGTGGCAAGGAGAAGAAGTCGCTTAGAGTCATCAAGAAAATTCAAATCCCTGTAAGGTTTGATACCAAGAAACCGTGGAACCTTCACGTGACATTAACGCCTCCGACCGCCCAGAGTCACCGCTGATATTGAAGCCAATGGTCTAAGGAAAGAACCGAAGACTTATAAGCCATGTTTCCACAGCAAGCATGCCAACGTATCAGCGTGACTTCTGGGCCTCAGACCCTCTCAGCCCACCAGAACTCGCCCCAGATCTTGAGCCATTTTGTCATCTTTAATCTGGTTTAACAGAAACAGTCACAATACAGTCATATTAGAGATTTTTTTTAATTCTGATAAATAACAAAAATAACACTAGGGAAATATTTATAACCGTTCTTTAGTATAAATACAAGTTTTGGATCTGATCAATTCGTTGCTGCTGACATCGACGAGTAAATAAAATGAACGTTGCATAGTTTTTCTTTAAACTTTATTTTTCTTGAATGAACTGAAATGTTTGTTCTCGTACATTCTGTGTTATCCTATCATACAAATGATCACACTAAATTGGTTATAAACTTAACTATTAGCAAATGTTTCAACTCTGGTATAGGTTCTTACACTATAGATTTGTACTCATCCAAACAGGAACCGACATTGCGTCTACATTCATTTACGTTTTCTCATCAGTGGCTTAGGAAATGAACAGCTCCTTTTCCACGCTATTGGGAGACGGTCATGGCGGTTGTACTTTGCAACTTTATGTCGATTTACACAGCTAGTCTTTTAAAAACAGGAAAACTGCCTGATTGTGCCTTTAACTGCTTGTTTCACTTCCCTGATTTTCCAACAGTACAAAATCGGGTTCAGAGTTGAGTTTAAGAAGACTAGAGTTGACGTAGCTAACCAAGCCACGTCATGTTTAATTCCATCCGCAATTACTACAGCCACAATGCCCCACGGAACATAGCAGGCAACTAATGCCAACTGCACCCACATAATGCTGGAAACTGTCTTTCTGTATCTTGCTACGTTTAGTGGAATCCCTTCTCCGTTCTGTTGTCCGTGAGGGACATTGTTTTGTACTTGGGCTTGTTGATGTCGTAGTTTGAGGTGGATCCTCGTGTAACAGAAAATGGAAATTACCAGACAAAGTATTAAGCCAACAGAACCTTCCTTGTAGGCGATATCTCTTCTCCACACCCGGATCAATCCAGCTGAAGTACCAATTATCCAGAAACAAGTTATGACTACACGAACTCGCGTTAATGTTACGACATGTCTGTATCTCAGTCCCAGCAACAGTGCGAGAAGTCTGTCCACACTAATTGCTGTTGATGTTAAGACCGATACTGAACACAAAATAAAATTTGAAGATACAGAAACGTTGTTAACATAGTAGTTAACAGTCACATCCATTTTTATTATACCGAAGATAATAGTGGTAGCATAGAGAGGTTGTATAATAAGACCAACACAAAGATCAGTGACCGCCAGACATCGAAAGAAAAGCTTTGTCGGAGGATGAATAGAAGAGACATTCTTCAGAGCCACAAGGATCAGAGCATTGCCCACAGCAGCGGTGATAGAAAGGAAAATGTTTAAAGCAGAAAAAAATTCGGCTATGCCTGGTGGTGGTTCGCTGAATGCTTGGTTCAGTTCGCTTGTATAGTTTCCTTCTCCAGTAAAGTTCGCCATTGTTCTTTCGTAGTAAGCCGTTGCTTTCAAGACTGCTTTAAGTTAAAGAAGTTAGCTGTTTTGAGAAAAAAAGGTTTCAGCTTTGTTAGTGAGCTGAAGATTTTATATGTTGCTGACAACACGTCCGCTTGTACTTTGAAAGGCCCGGTGTTTATTGAATTATACTTTTAAATCCGACAATTTGACCATTTTCTTGAACGTTTGAGTTTAAAACTGATAGATCTGTCAGTTGCTTAGATACTATGTTGCTTACTAGTTGAAAAACAAAAAAAATTAGATTGTGCTATTTTTCCAAGCTAATTTAGGGTACAATAAAGACCGAAAAATAGCATCGGCCACATATCTTTTTAACAAAAGATTTAAATGTAAAGAATGGGCGCATTACAAGTTCTGCTGTTATTTTGGGGCAGAGCCTTCGAGGTTATTGTCACACTGAAAAAAATATCAGCAAAGTATAAGTAGTTTTCTGCAGTGAAATATTTGCTATGCTGACTTATTTTGAATTAAGATTTCCTATCTTTGTATTGACTTTTCAGAACTCAGTTCTTCATTATTTAGTCAGTTCAACTGTTAGCAAACAACTGTAAACAAAGTGTTATCTCTCAGGAAATGCGCAGTTGCAAAATGCTCTATTGTTTGGACAGCAGGATGAAGCAGCTGATATTATGTTAGTTTTCATAGCAAATGTATAAATGGAGAATGATTGGTAAATTAAACTCGTTAATGTTAACATAAGAATAGAATTCATTTTCAAGTCTGAACTGAACAGTTGATAGTTGTATTTTCGACGGTATTTTATTCATATTCAGATTGCTGTAAACTGCGAAACAAGCGCATTTCCAAGATACATTTTCAAGTAACATCATTGTTTGTCTACATTTTGTGTAATATCCTGAAACCTATATTGAATTAAATGTCGAAATGTTGAGCAATTTCCTCTTCAGAGGTAAGTGTCAATGGACGACAATTAAATTGTTTAATCTGTGCGAGTCCTAGCTGTCATGCTGTCCGACTGACAGGAGACAACGACCCTGTACCTCTGGCATTGAGTAACCAGTGTCGTGGAGCGAGTCTGTGGTCTGCCAAGCTTTCCACTTTAATCAATTCTGCCGACCGTTCATCCGTCCAAGATCCGTCAGTTTTAATCGTTCAAGCTGAAAAACCATCTCAGCTCGTAGACGAACAGTATCGCCTAAAATCCTCCATTATACTGTTGCAGAATTCCTGGCAGTTTTTGTACAGACGACGTACAGTAACAGCGAAAGGAAAAGCCGGGGAAGTCACAAAGAGAACTCTTTCTTTTTTGAATGTTAATCCCTCGGAAATTTTTTTCTCGAGTTGTTGCTTTCTTTTTAGTTTATCAGTTTTTATCGCGAAACATATTTGTTCGCGGGTAGCCATTATTTATCCACGAAGTATATTGATTCTACTTTGTTTGTCCACGAATTAAATCCTCTTGCCATGTTTGTCAAAAAAAAAGACAATCTATTTATTTAGCAGTAAAAAAGATGCTAGCAAATAAAATAAACTTTTTTTACGTCGTCCGGATAAACAAGATTGTCCCGAAAGGCTGCAACAATTTACGTTCAACGCTTTGCTACCGTTTTTTTTTTTTTTTTTTTTTTTTTTTTTTTTTTAAGTTTATTGTTTTTAGTTTTGTTCTCTTTTTGAATTGTAACATTTGTAAATGTAGTGTCATGTAACCTTTGTGTGAGCAATTAATAAAAAAAAAAAAAAATAAATAAAAAAAAAAAAAAAAAAAAAAAAAACAATTTACGTTCAAGATTCCGAAGAATGTCTGGATCGACCCAGAAGGAAACCATCATAAATCAATAGTGGCAATATTGGCAAGGAGAAGAACTCGCTTCATTAGAGTCATCAGGAGGATTCAAATCCCTGTAAGATTTGATTCCAAAAAAACGTGGAAACTTCAAGTTACATTAACGCCTCCGACCGCCCAGAGTCACCGCTGATATTGAAGCCAATGGTCTACAGGAAGAACTAAAGACTTAAAAGCCACAGCAAGCATGCCAACATATCAGCATGATCACTGGGCCTCAGACCCTGTTAGCCCACCAGAACTCGCCCGAGACCTTGAGCCATTTTGACATCTTTACACTGGTTTAACAGAAACAGTCACAATACAGTCAAATTAGAGATTTGTTTTTTTTTTCATTCTGATAAATAACACTAGGGAAATACTTCTAACCGTTCTTTAGTTTAAATACAAGTTTTGGATATAATTAATTCGTTGCCACTGACATCGACGAATAAATAAAATGAACGTTGCACAGTTTTTCTTTACATTTTCTTGAAATTTCTGTTCTCATACATTCTGTGTTATCCTATAATACAAATGATCACACCAACTTGGTTAAAAACTTGTGTTAACTATCAGCAATTGTTTCAACTCTGGTATAGGTCATTATATTAGAGCAGTTTTCAATTGAGTGTAGTAAAACCAAAACCAAAGTAATTACTCTGGCCAATCACAAAGGACACAGACAATCCAGTGAACCAATCAAAACTCGAAGCAAATACATGTAGCTGACACGAAGCGCGGGAAAACGTGCGCGAGCGAGTCACGATTGGTTTTGGTTTTACTCTTGATTGCATGGCTGAAAAAGTGGTGCGAGTTTTTTAAGCCAATCACTAAGCGTAGTAATGCAAAACCAAAGCAAACGCAATTTACTTTCGACACTCAAGTGAAAACCGCTCTATAGATTTGCACATTGATTTTAGTATTAGTGTAGTTTTTTAGTTTTTAACAGTGCCCCTAATTAGTATGGTATATTATTTCCAGGCTATAGCGTTTTGTTCGCACGCACTCACACTCATCCAAAGAGGAACCGACATAACCTTAATAAACTGTCTCTCATGTCTCTTGTGAAACCTGAACCGAAAATCTGTTGGGACATCTTACTTTGCGTCTACATTCATTTAAGTTTTCTCATCAGTGGCTTAGGAAATGAACAGCTCCTTTTCCACGCTATTGGGAGACGGTCATGGCGGTTGTACTTTGCAACTTTATGTCGATTTACACAGCTCTTCTTTTAAAAACAATAAAGCTGTATGATTGTGCCTTTAACTGCTTGTTTCACTTCCCTGATTTTCCAACAGTACAAAATCGGGTTCAGAGTTGAGTTTAAGAAGACTAGAGTTGACGTAGCTAACCAAGCCACATCATATTCAATTCCATCCGCATCTAGTACAGCCACAAAGCCCCACGGAACATAGCAGGCAACTAATGCCAACTGCACCCACATAATGCTGGAAACTGTCTTTTTGTATCTTGCTATGTTTAGTGGAATCCCTTCTCCGTTCTGTTGTCCGTGAGGGACATTGTTTTGTACTTGGGCTTGTTGATGTCGTAGTTTAAGGTGGATCCTCGTGTAACAGAAAATGGAAGTTACCGTGCAAAGTATTAATCCAACAGAGGCTTCCTTTAAGGCGATATCTTCTCTCCACACCCTAAGCAATCCAACGGAAGCACCAATTATCCAGAAACAAGTTATGACTACACGAACTCGCCTCAATGTTACGACTTGTCTGTATCTCAGTCCCAGCAACAGTGCGAGAAGTCTGTCCACACTAATTGCTGTTGATGTTAATACAGATACTGCACACAGAATAAAATTTGAAGATACAGAAACATTGTAAACATAGTAGTAAACAGTCACATCCATCTTTATTATACCGAAGATAATAGTGGTAGCATAGAGTGGTTGTATAATAAGACCAACGCAAAGATCAGTGACCGTCAGATATCGAAGGAAAAGTTTTGTCGGAGGATGAATAGAAGAGACATTCTTCAGTGCAAAAAAGATCAGAGCATTGCCCACAGCAGCGGTGATGGAAAGAAAAATGTTCAAAGCTGAAAAAAATTCAACTTTGCCTGCTGGTGGTTCACTGAGTGCCTGGTTCAGTTTGCTTGTGTAGTTTCCTTCTCCAGTTAAGTTCGCCATTGACCTTGGGTCGTCTGAAAATTAAGCTTGCCTTGAAGAGTGCTTGAAGTTAAGGTAGTTACGAATCTTTGCAGCAAAGGTTTCAGCTTACAGCTTTGTTATTGAGCTGATGATTCGTCACTGATTACATGCCCTTTGTGCTTTGTGTGTGTGTTTTTTGCAGGACTTTCCATTAATTTTTAAACGCCTTCTTGTTTATCTTGCATTAATTAGGTTTTTAATTTTCGTCATTTGTCCATTTTTGAAAACGTTTGGGCTCAAAATTAATAGATCTGTCAGTTTTTTTTAATATTTCATATTTTTACTAGCCTTACTAGATTAAAAACCTAAATAATCGAGATTGTACTATTGTTCCAAGTTGTTAGAGTAACATATAGACTGAGGATCTGCGTTATTTTGGCATACAGCCTTTAGTAGTAATTAAATTTAGTACTCAAAATAAAACCTATTTTTCTAATCGTGCGCCTAGCACTTCGTGCTTGATTGTTAAAACTCCTTCATAATTGCGATTAAAGGTATCGAATAAGCTGTATAAATGATCATTTTTTTTGTCGGGGTTCAGGAACACAGAATATTAATATGCATTTACACATTGCAAGATGCTAGAGCTTTAAAGATCTATTTACAAAAAAATTTTAAAGCCCTGAAAATTGTTTCCTTGTCATTTAACAATTTCAAGCTGTGGCAATTATTGATCACCGGATATTGCATTAGTCAAACAAACATTAGCATATACTTCTTAGAGTCGACAATTTATTTCATGGTAGGAGACTTAACCAGCCTACACAGGGCATACTATTATTCGAAGATATAAATCTTCGTACGCTGCATGGCACTTGTTTGTTGTAATAACTGAAGGAAAATTTTATTATGTAGTGCCAAATTCAAATTGAAATTCAAACCCAAGCGTTTCGTGCTTTGCATTTCATCAGTGGAAAGAAATGAAATAAAACATCATGACAGTTCGTATTTACAAATAAATTTATCTTTACATGAGTAAAGAACTACACCAACACTTAACTCCACTCCACTCCACTCCAGCCCTCCCCACTCAATTCTACCCCAGTCTGTCTACTGTAAAACACACAACTCTAATACCCTATGGCTGTACAACGACCTAGTTGTTCCTGATCTACAGAAACAATATGCTACTTCTTCTCTAAGTTGGAGAAAAAGGACAAATGGCTAGATGTTGGGCCTGATACAAAACTTTTTCGACCTTTTCCAACCTGATTTGAAGGCAATTTGCTCGTTGTAAGAAATGAATTTAGCTACTTTTTCACGCTATTTGGACACTGTCAATTGTACTTTGCAACTTTATGTCGATCTACACAGCTAGTCTTCTAAAAGCAGTCAAACTGCCTGATTGTGTCTTTAACTGCTTCTTTTACTTCCCTGATTTTCCAACAGTACAGGATAGGATTAAGAGATGAGTTTAAGAAAATAAGAGTTGTCGTAGCTATCCAAGCATTTAAATTCTCTGTTGAATTCGCATATAGCACAGCCACAATGCCCCACGGAACATAGCAGGCAACTAATGCCAACTGCACCCACATAATGCTGGAAACTGTCTTTTTGTATCTTGCTATGTTTAATGGAATCCCTTCCCCGTTCTGTTGTCCGTGGAGGACATTGTTTTGTACTTGGGCTTGTTGATGTCGTAGTTTGAGGTGGATCCTCGTATAACAGAAAATCGAAGTTACCAGGTAAAGTATCAAGGCAACAGAAGATATCTTATTGGCGATATCAATTCTCCACACCCAGAGCAATCCATTTGAGGCAGAAGTTAACCAAAAACAAGTTATGACTACACGAACTCGCCTCAATGTTACGACCTGTCTGTATCTCAGTCCCAGCAACAGTGCGAGAAGTCTGTCCACACTAATTGCTGTCGACACTAAGCCAGATACTCCACATAAAATATAACTTGAAATTGCATAAACGTTGTATACGTAGTACAGAAAATTTACGTTCATCTTTATTATAAGAGACAAAATGCTGGTCGCATAAAGTGGTTGCACAATAAGACCAACGCAAAGATCAGTGACCGCCAGACATCGAAAGAAAAGTTTTGTCGGCGGATGAATAGAAGAGACATTCTTCAGAGCCATAAGGATCAGAGCATTGCCCACAGCAGCGGTGATGGAAAGAAAAATGTTCAAAGCTGAAAAAAATTCAACTATGCCTGCTGGTTGTGCGCTGAGTGCTTGGTTCAGTTTGCTTGTGTGGTTTCCATCTCTAGTAAAGTTCGCCATTGTTCTTGGGTGGTTACAATGAGGTCTACAATATTAAGCTTGTGAAGTTGAGAACGGTACGAAACTTTGAACTAAAAGTTTCAACTTGTAGCTTTGTTATTTGAGATGAGGATTCTATCTGTTTTTGAAAACACGCCTCCCCCCTCGCGTGCTTCCTTAGTGTTTCTTTTTTTGACCTGACTTCCAATTTATCCTTAAAGGCCCAGTTTTAATTGCATTAGACTTTTAAATCTTGTCAATTGTCTATTTTTTTAAACGTCTGAGTTTAATACTAATGGATCTGTCAGCTGCCAAGATATAATATCGCTTACTAATTAAAAAAAAAACAACAAATATAATTAAGATAGTGTTTTTTTCCAAAGCTTTTAGACTTAACCTGAAGAACGAATGAAATAGCATTGGTCAAATATCTTTTTGAAATAAGATATTGAATAAAAAGAATTGGCGCAGTTTAAGTTTCCCTGTTATCAACGCAGAGCCTTTGAGTAGTAATTAAATCTAGTAATTAAAATAAACCCAATTTTTCTACCACATCGGGCTTGATTATTTAAAATCCTTTATAATTGTGATTGAAGGTTTCGAGTAGGCTGGATAAATGATCATTTGATTTTCGGTCGGGGTTCAGGAAAACAAAATATCAATATAAGATGTATTCAAACACTGCAAGATGCTAAAACTGTATAGATCTATTGACACAAAAATTTTAAAGCCAGTGAAAATTGTTTCCTTGTCATTTATCAATTTCAAGCTGAGGCAATTATTGATCACCGGATATTACAAAAGTCAAACATATATTAGCATATACTTCTTAGAGTTGACAATTTATTTCATGGTAGGAGCCTTAACCATCCTACACACTGGCATACCGTATTCGAAGTTATTATTCTGCGTACGCTGATTGGCACTTGTTTGTTGTAATAACTGAAGAAAATTGTCATTAGTATATAATGCCAAGTTCACATTGAACTTCAAACCCAAACGTTTCGCGCTTAAAAGCATCACGACAGTTCAGTCGTGCAGCGGAAATTACTCCAGATAAGGACACCTGCATAGGAAGTAAAAAACGTGGTAAATTAAAAGAAGAACTGTGTTTTATGTGCCAAATGCTCATTCATAAGGACTTAAATTTGACCAAATAAACATCTGTCGTTGCGCAGTGTGGTAGAGTGGGCTCAGTGAAGAACTTATTTTCTCTAAACACTTCCGCTTACAAGTGCAGGTGATCTGGTAAAAATGGACCTTTAAATCAGCCTAGTTTCTAGGCTTTCTCGGCTTAAGGGAGTCTGGGCTCTATCAAGAGCGGTGACGTCACCATCCCAGACTTTGCGGGGTCATAAACGGATAAGCACCAGGCTGCTTTAAAATGCCTTTCCTAGAACAAAGTTTCGTCCTGTACAAGTTAAAAAATATTTTACGGTCGTGGCTGCGGGCTATAATTTTAGGAAAACAAAATGCAAAGCTGATTAAACGGTATGGGAAGTATACTGAATTCCAGTATCTCGAAGGCACCGAGTTGATCGCTTGCGTCATGTCGCGTCACATCAGCGCACGCGCTAAAGGTTAAGGCATTTGTCAGCGTCCACCCATGGGCGAATAGTAAAAACTAAATTACCCAACCAAAACGTGCGTTTTACTAAGTTATGCTATAACTTTTGCTATAACATGTATTGATTAATGATTAATGAGACACTGATATACTCATAACGTTATGTTTTCTCTTCCTTTGCAGATCCCTCCTTCAAAGAAGTACAGTTTTGCAATTTTTCATTCGTGATCTGGCGGTTCGATTTAAGGGCAATTTTGCACAATAAAGGAAATGAATCTAGCTACTTTTTTCACTCTATTTGGAGACTGTCAATTGTACTTTGCAACTTTTTGTCGATCTACACAGCTAGTCTTTTAAAAACAGAAAAGCTGCCTGATTGTGCTTTTAACTGCTTGTTTCACTTCCCTGATTTTCCAACAGTACAAGATTGGGTTTAGAGATGAGTTTAGAAAGACTAGTGTTTCTGTAGTAAACAAAGTCACGAGTTCATGTTCAATTCCATTCGCATCTAGCACAGCCACAATACCCCACGGAACATAGCAGGCAACTAATGCCAACTGCACCCACATAATGCTGGAAACTGTCTTTCTGTATCTTGCTACGTTTAGTGGAATCCCTTCTCCGTTCTGTTGTCCGTGGGGGACATTGTTTTGTCGTTGGGCTTGCTGATGTCGAAGTTTGAGGTGGATCCTCGTGTAACAGAAAATGGAAGTTACCAGACAAAGTATTAATAAAACAGAGGCTTCCATGTTGGCGATCTTTTTTCTCCACACCCAGAGCAATCCACCTGAAGCAGCAATTAGCCAGAAACAAGTAATGACTACACGAACTCGCCTCAATGTTACGACATGTCTGTATCTCAGTCTCAGCAACAGTGCGAGAAGTCTGTCCACACTAATTGCTGACGACGTCGAGCCAGATACGCCACATAAAATAAAAGTTGTTGCTCCCCAAACGTTGTGAACGTAGTACAGAACATTCACGTTCATCTCTATTATAAGAGACAAAATGCTGGTCGCATAAAGTGGTTGCACAATAAGACCAACGCAAAGATCAGTGACCGCCAGACATCGAAAGAAAAGTTTTGTCGGAGGATAAATAGAAGAGACATTCTTCAGAGCCACAAGGATCAGAGCATTGCCCACAGTAGCGGTGATGGAAAGAAAAATGTTCAAAGCTGAAAAAAATTCTATGCCTATGAGTGCTTGGTTCAGTTTGCTTGTGTAGTTTCCTTCTCCAGTAAAGTTCGCCATTGTTCTTGGGTGGTCAGAAAATTAATTTTCCCTTTAAGAGTTCTTGAAGTTAAGCAAGGTATGAAATTTTGAGACTTTTTGAGAGTTTAAGCTTGCAGATTCGTTAGTGAGATAGTGATTTTATATGTCGCTGATAACACATCCGCTTGTGCTCTGTAAGTGTTTGTGTAGGACTTCCTATTTATTTTTAAAGGAATGAATATTTGTTTTTAACTTGATAGATCTGTCAGTTGGTAAGATATCATATTCGTTACAACTCAAAAAAAAAACTGATCTAATTTTATTTTTTCTGAGCTGTTAGAGTCCAATAAAGACCGAAAACATAGCATCGGTCACAAATCTTTTTAGCAACAAGGTCTTTGAAAATATTATTACTGCCGTCTTAGGGTGTAGAGTCTTCTCCAGTCTATCGATAGATTTTACAGCTGTAAGCCGTTCTTTCTCTTAGTAATTAAGATAAATTTAACCAATTTTGAAATTGCGCACGAAGCACATCGATATCGGCTTGATTAGCTTTGATTATTAAAAAATCCTTCATAATGGTGATCGACTTGTTAAAGGTACATACGAGTCAGCGGAAAAAATGATCGTTTTTATGTGTGAGTTTGTAGCTGTTCTGACAAAATGTCTATCTATATGCATTTTAACGCCACAATGATCCAAGCTATAAATAGACAGTTTTAGAGCCGGGCACAACTGTATTCTAATTGTCTATTAGTTTTTTTCGGTGTCAATTAGCATCGGTTGTGTTTAAGCAGGCTTGAAAATTTGACCGGCAGGGCCGTTAACCTGGTTTAAAGAAAATGGCAGATAACGTTTGGGATGTGCTCAATTCACTTTGAACTGGCGATAAATACAATTATATTCTCCAGAAAATTGAATGAAATTATATTCTGCAGCAAAGTGTTTTAAACCTCTGGAGGACAAACCTTTTTTTCAAGGAAAGGCATTCCTAATGTATTCCGAAACTTAAACTCCTTTAATTTTTTCACCTACACATGCAAGCGGAAATTTTTAGAAAAAGTAAATTCTTGTCTAGCCAATTGAATGCTGCCACACTGCGTAGTGCAAAATATTTGTTTTGCGAGAAGCAATTAATTTAAAGTTTACCTTTAGAAGGGTGGAAAATTTAACATGTGAAGCTCAGGCAACACACACAAAAAATGAATGTTGTCAAATGGCAAGATAGTCATCGATGTTTATTTCCAGAATATTGTGCCAAAAATGGCTCTGATCTGAAAAACGGATACCCAACAGAAAGCCGTGAAAGGTGTTCGCTCCTAGTTCAGAAAGCCCCCTCTCTCGTGCTCGCGTGCCCAGAGCTCGACTTGTAAGCAAGTTATAGTGGTTTTAACAAAATAAATATTTGTCGTTGCGTAGTCTGGTAGCGTGGGCAAGACCAGAATTAATTTTCTCTTAACACTTCCTCTTACAAGTGCAGGTGATCTGAAATCGAAATTTGCGTTCCCCGTTAAGATGTACCTTAAAAAATGGCTCGATAACTTAGAAAATACGTATCTGGGACTTGAGAAGCCAACAGTTTATCACTTCAGACGGAGAAACCTAAAGTGGAAATAAAAACTTAGTAAAATAAAAGTCAGTACTTTTTCAATATTTTTCACAACATTGCTTGCACTGGACATAATTTGCCGAGTTCTATTGCCAACTGGATTATAAAACCCTTAAGACTCGAATTATATTTTTTTTTCATTTATTACGGAATAGAACCTTAGTCACGGTGGTTGCCTATGTTGTGAGCTGGTCTAGTTGGTGGTTCTTTCGTCTGCTCCAGATGTCCTTGTGATTTGTTGAGTTGCAGCGGGTCGTGTTATAGGAAAGAAAGACTCGCACTTTACTCAGCCCAGCTTTATAAATGAACATCAGCGAATTGCTGGAGAAATGTTGGAGGGTGACCTAAGATTGCCTTAGATCCCTTGTTGGGGAAGTTTGTATTTGCACTAATGTTCATTCACAAGTACTTGGTTAATTTATTCATTTGTTAAATACGGCTTTTTCAGCTCTCATGAAGAAGCATTTTCCATATTTCGAAGATTTCTTTGTGTCTTTTTCTAATTAAATATGTCACGATATGTTATTAAAGTTTTTTTTTTCTGATATACAAAATTACTTTCAAACTTAAAGAAACCTTAAAAAGTTATAGTTTTCTTAGGTAGTAAGACACCTAAGAAGTAATGATCAACTAGAGATAAACTATGGTTTAATACGACTGATGACGATGAAGACGGATTATGAAAAATAAACTTGAAAAAATTGGTCGCATTTTATTTTACATTAATTTACATTCTGTGTTAACCTATCACTAATTATCACACTTGATTATAATCCTAACTCTGGTATAGGTATAATATTCTAGATTTGCACCCATCCACAGGCACAATTGCGCTGCGTTTTGTTATTTTCTAAACTGTGGTTCGACAGAAACAGTCACGAATAACAGAGCTTTTTAATTCTGATAAATAACACTGCGGAAATATTTCTAACCGTTCCTTAGCTAAAATTTTCAAGTTTTCGGTTTCATTTATTCGTTGCCGCTGCCATCTGGTGATCAACAAATACATGAACGTTTTACAATTTTACTTGGAATCTTATTTTACTTGAATTAACTAAAGGTTTCTGTTATCATACATTCTGTGTTAACCTTCAAACAAATTATCACACTTACTTGATTATATGCTTAACTGTTAGCAAAAGTTTTAACTCTGGTATAAGTCATAATATTATAGATTTGCACTCGCCCAACGAGGAATCGGCATCAACTGTTAAATGTCTGTTGTGAAACCTAACCTCACGTTTACATCTCTTAAAGATCCAACTCATCTGTGGCTAATCATGACAGCTAATTAAAATTAAAATTTATTAAAGCTGCTACTTCGCCAAATGGATGCGTAATGGCAAGCGTTCCTTGTCTACAGTTTACCATTTTATTGTTCGTAATCTAGCTTTGTGTCAATACATTCCAGTTCGATTTGAAGGCAATTTTCGCACTTTGTAATAATTGAATTTAGCTACTTTTTCACGCTATTTGGACACTGTCAATTCAGTACTTTGCAACTTTATGTCGGTGTACACAGCTTGTCTTTTAAAAACAGTAAAGCTGCCTGATTGTGCCTTTAACTGCTCGTTCCACTTCCCTGATTTTCCAACAGTACAACATCGGGTTTAGAGATGAGTTTAGGAAAACTAGAGTTATTGCAGTAAACCAAGCCACGTGTTCTATTGCATTATAATTCGGATATAGCGCTGCGGCTATGCCCCACGGAACATAGCAGGTAACTAATGCCAACTGCACCCACATAATGCTGGAAACTGTCTTTTTGTATCTTGCTATGTTTAGTGGAATCCCTTCTCCGTTCTGTTGTCCGTGGGGGACATTGTTTTGCACTTGGAATCGTTGATGTCGTAGTTTGAGGTGAATCCTCGTGTAACAGAAACTGGAAGTTACCAGACAAAGTATTACGAGAAAAATCGTTCCCTTATAAGGGATATCTTCTCTCCACACCCTGAAACATCCACCTGAAGCAATAAGCCAAAAACAAGTTATGACTACACGAACTCGCCTCAATGTTACGACATGTCTGTATCTCAGTCCCAGCAACAGTGCGAGAAGTCTGTCCACACTTATTGCTGTCGAAGTCAAGACAGATGCTCCACACAAAATATAACTCGAAGCTGCATAAACGTTGTAAACATAGTACAAAACATTCACGTTCATCTTCATTATACGAGACATAATAGTACTTGCATAGAGTGGCTGTAAAAAAAGACCAACGCAAAGATCAGTGACCGCCAGACATCGAAAGAAGAGTTTTGTCGGGGGATGAATAGAAGAGACATTTTTAAGAGCAAAAAGGATCAGAGCATTGCCCACAGCAGCGGTGATGGAAAGGAAGATGTTCAAAGCTGAAAAAAATTCAGCTACGCCTGCTGGTTGTTCGCTGAGTGCTTGGTTCAGTTTACTTGTGTAGTTTCCTTCTCCAGTAAAGTTTGCCATTGATCTTGGGTGGTCAGAAAATCAGGCTTACCTTAAAGAGTGCTTAAAGTCGAGAAAAGTACGAAGCTACAACTAAAAGTTTCAGCTTGTAGCTTTGTTAGTGAGATGATGATTTTTTTAATGTCGCAGATAACACGCCCTCTTGCTTTGTAAAGGTCTATTCTTCTTATTTGCTTTTTAAATGTCTCTTTTTATTACCTGACTCCCTAATTATCCTCAAAGGTCCAGTTTTAATTGCATTAGACTCATTTTCGCAAACGTTTGAGTAAAAAACGGATAGATCTGTCAGTTGCTAAGATATTCCATCGCTCACTTGTTAAAAATCAAAATAATTGAGATTGTGCTAATTTTTACAAGCTGTTAGAGTTCTCGAAGACCGAATGAGATACAGTATCATTCAAATATCTTTTTAAACATAAGATATTTTTATATCTTATCAAAATAAAAAGAATGGGCGCATTTCAAGTTCTTCCGTTATTTTGACGCAGAGCCTTTGAGTAGTAATCAAATCTAGTCATTAAAATAAAACCTATTTTTCTAATCGCGCGCCTAGCACATTGGATTGATTATTAAAAATCCTTTATTATTGTATTTAAAGGTATTAAGTAAGCTTTATAAATTAATGATCGTTTCTTTTTCTGTTGGGGCTCAGGAACACAGAATATCAATATGCTTTTAGACATTGCAAGATGCTAAAGATATAAAGATCTATTTACACAAAAATTTAAAAGCCGGATAAAATTGTTCACTAGATATTACAATTGTCATTCAAATATTAGCATATGCTTCTTAGAGTCGACAATTTATTTAATTGTAGGAGACTTAACCAGCTTACATAATGATATACTATGAAAGCTATTTTGCACATTGTAAAAAAATGAATTAAGCTGTTGTTTTACGCGCTATTTGGACACTATCAATTGTACTTTGCAACTTTATATCGATTTACACAGCGACTAGTCTTCTAGAAAGAGTAAAGCTGCCTGATTGTGCCTTTAACTGCTTGTTTCACTTCCCTGATTTTCCAACAGTATAAGATGGGGTTGAGAGATGAGTTTAAGAAGATTAGAGTGACTGTTGCTAACCAAGCCACATCATGTTCAATTCCACCCGCATACAGCGCAGCTGCAATGCCCCAAGGAACATAGCAGGCAACTAATGCAAACTGCACCCACATAATGCTAGAAACTGTCTTTTTGTATCTTGCTATGTTTAGTGGAATCCCTTCTCCGTTCTGTTGTCCGTGGGAGACATTGTTTTGTACTAGGGCTTGTTGATGTCGTAGTTTGAGGTGGATCCTCGTGTAACAGAAAATGGAAGTTAACAGACAAAGTATCAGGACAACAGAGGCTTTCTTAATGGGGATATCAATTCTCCACATCCGAAGCAATCCAATTGAAGCAGCAATTAACCAAAAACAAGTTATGACTACACGAACTCGCCTCAGTGTTACGACATGTCTGTATCTCAGTCCCAGCAACAGTGCAAGAAGTCTGTCCAAAGTAATCGCTGTCGATGTCAAGCCAGATACTCCACATAAAATATACCTTGAAGCTGCATTCACTTTGTAAACATAGTTCAAAACATTCACGTTCATTTTTATTATACGAGACATAATGCTGGTAGCATACAGTGGTTGTACAATAAGACCAACGCAAATATCAGTGACCGCCAGACATCGAAAGAAAAGTTTTGTCGGAGGATGAATAGAAGAGACATTCTTCAGAGCAAAAAGGATCAGAGTATTGCCCACAGCAGCGGTGATTGAAAGAAAAATGTTCAAAGCTGAAAAAAATTCAACTATGCCGGCTGGTGGTGCGCTGAGTGCTTGGTTCAGTTTGCTTGTGTAGTCTCCTTCTCCAGTAAAGTTCGCCATTGATCTTGGGAGGTCAGAAAATTAAGCCTATTTTGAAGAGTGCTCGAAATTGAGGTAGTTACGACGCTTTGGAGCAAAGTTTTAAGCTTACAGCTTTGTTATTGAGCTGATGATTTGTCGCTGATTACATGCCCTTAATTTTGTGCTTTGTGTGTGCTCTTTGCAGGACTTTCTATTAATTTTTAAAGGCCTTTTGTTTATCTTGCAGTAATTAGACTTTTAAATTTCGTCATTTCGTCCATTTTTGAAAACGTTTGGGCTCAAAATTAATAGATCTGTCGGTTTTATTAAGATATTCCGTATTTTCATTAGTTAAAAAATCTATAAATTGAGATTGTGCTATTTTCCAAGTTGTTAGAGTAACAAACAGACTGAGGATCTGCCGTTATTGTTGCGCAGAGCCTTAAGTAGTAATTAAATCTAGTAAAAAAACCTATTTTTCTAATCGCGCGCCTAGCACTTCGTGCTTGATTGTTAAACTAGCTGTTCCTTTATATAAATTGGAATTGAAGGTATCGAGTAAGCTGTATAAATGGTCTTTATTCTGTCGGGGTTAAGAAACACAGAATAATAATATGCATTTACACATTGCAAGATGCTAAAGCTTTGCAAATCCATTTACACAAAAATTTTAAAGCTGGAGAAAATTGTTTCCTCGTCATTTAAAAGTTTCAAGCTGTGGAAATTATTGATCACCGGATATTGCACTAGTCAAACAAATATTAACATATACTTCTTAGAGTCGACAATTTATTTCATGGTAGGAGATTTAACCAGCCTACACAAGACATGCTATTATTATTCGAAGGTTTTAATCTTTGTACGCTGCGTGCCACTTGTTTGTTGTAATAACTGAAGAAAAATTTTATATATAGTGCCAAATTCAAATTGAAATTCAAACCCAAGCGTTTCGTGCTTTGCTTTTCATCAGTGGAAAGGAATGACATAAAACATCACGACAGTTCATCGTGCAGAGAAATTACTCCAGATGAGGATACCCGCATAGGAAGTAAAAAACGTGGAAAATTAAAAGAAGAACTGTGTTTTATGTGGCAAATGCTCATTCATAAGGACTTAAATTTGCCCTTTTATCAAATACTTTCATTTCTCGTGAATAGGCTATTTCGTTATTCATTAGTTGCATGCCTTTACTTCTCTTTTTAATAAAAACGAGTTTGGCGAAAAACCATTGATTTAAAAATGAGTTTGGTTTAAACAGAAATTAGCCAGTGATCTTAATCTCGTCCAGATGAGACAAACCAACTGACATTTCTAACTACAAGACGATAAACGATAACACTAATAATAAATTAAATAACAATAATAATAATAATAATAATAATTTAAATATGTGTATAGCGCTATTTCTATGATCGCTATCCAATAGCCCTTTCAAGTATGTACAACGTTACCATCACTTATCTATTAAAAAAACGTTACCTATATGAAACGTACGTTTCAGACCTCTCAACCTCAAAGCACTTAAAATCTGGAGATTTCAGTCAAAACTGGGAGATTGATCAACTGAAGGATAAAAATACTTCAAAACCAGGTGGTAATCAAGTGACTTGTGACTCTGTTTACTGTTAGATTTTTGTGTCTCATTGTGTGATTGAAGTGAAAACCGTGATCCTCACGGAAAAATCGTAAGACTTGAGAGGTCTGCATTTTACGTGAAAAGTTTTGTATCAGGCCCAACATCTAGCCAGTTGTCATTTTACAACTTACAAAGTGATGTTTGTGTTAAGAAATTGATAGGTATGTTGTCAATTGCTTGGGAATATAGTAGTGATGATGATGATGATGATGATGATGATGATATAACTGCACGCACTTTAAGTCTCAGTGTGTATACAATTGAAAAAGATAAAACTTGATATAAAAAAACGCAAAGATCAGTGACCGCCAGACATCGAAAGAAAAGTTTTGTCGGAGGATGAATAGAAGAGACATTCTTCAGAGCCACAAGGATCAAAGTATTACCCACAGCAGCGGTGATGGAAAGAAAAATGTTCATGAAAAAAATTCAGCTATGCCTGCTGGTAGTGGTGCGCTGAAAGCGTGACTCAGTTGGCTTGTGTAGTTTCCTAATCTTTTAGTAGTAGTAGGCATCTGTTAATCGATATCCCGGAGGATTACGGGATTGTGCCTTGGGTTTTCTAGTTACAGCGCCTGTTGTCGTGCTCAATTCTGATTGATTCTCCGTGCGTTGGGAGTGGTTGCCCAATCTCCCGAGCCAGGGGCTCATGTTAAAAACGCACGACTATTTACAAAAAAATTACTTACATTACTATTACATTAAAATAATTAAAAATAGAATTTAAAAAGAGATGCTAATATAAATATAGAATTAAAATATGAAAGCAACTAATCCTAATACTAAAAATTAAAAAATTAAAAAGTTTAAGTTTGCACAAGAAGCTTAATAATATATATATGTACAAAAAACATCAAGATAAAACTATATACAGTCAAAAACGCCAGGTCCACCAGGCCGAGTTTAAAACAAGCGCCGATGTTCGACGTTGCGCGATAACAAAAATAGATTTTTATGTTAATTACTGGATTTAACTGCTACTCAAAGGTTCTGCCCAAAAATAATTATAGCGGTAGAACTATTGCAAAAATAGCACAATCTCAAAATTTTTGTTTTATAAGTAGTAAGCGATGTAATATCAAACAACTGACAGATATATCAGTTTTAACCTCAAATGTTCACAAAAATGGACGAATGACGTAATTTAAAAGTCTAATGCAATTAACACTGGGCCTTTTAGGATAAATAGAAAGTCAAATGAAAAAGACACTTACAAAGCACAAGTGGGCGTGTAAACAGCGACATATAAAGTCATCATCTCACTAACAAAGCTGCAAGCTGAAACTTTTGTCTCACTGGTTAATTTCCAACGTTTTATCAAGTAACTGACAGATCTATCAGTTTTAATATCAAACGTGCAAGAAAATAGTCAAATTGCCAGATTTACAAGTATAATGCAATAAACACCGGGCTTTTAAGGATAAACAGGAAGTCCTGTGAAAAAATACACGCACAGCACAAGAGGGCGTGTTAACAGCGACATATAAAATCATCATTTCAAAACCAAAGCTGCAAGTTGATACTTTATTCCTCAAAAATTTGTACCAGCTTCCTCAACTTCAAGCACTTTTCAAGGCAAGCTTAATTTTCTGACCACCCAAGAACGATGGTGAACTTTACTGGAGAAGAAAACTACACAAGCAAACTGAATCAAGCACTCCGCGCACCACCAGCAGGCATAGTTGAATGTTTTTCAGCTTTGAACATTTTTCTTTCCATCACCGCTGCTGTGGGCAATGCTCTGATCCTTGTGGCTCTTAACAATGTCTCTTCTATTCATCCTCCGACAAAACTTTTCTTTCGATGTCTGGCGGTCACTGATCTTTGCGTTGGTCTTATTGTACAACCACTATATGCTACCCGCTTGATGTCTCGTATAATTAAGGTGAACGTGAATGATGACTACTATGTTTACAAAGTTTATGGTGTTTCAAGTTGTATTTTGTGTGGAGTATCTGTTGTGACATTGACAGCAATTAGTGCGGACAGACGTCTCGCACTGTTGCTGGGATTGAAATACAGACATGTCGTAACATTGAGGCGTGTTCGTATTGCTGCTTCTTATGGATTGCCCTGGTTGTGGAAAAGAGATATTGCTGATGCGGGAGCCTCTGTCGTTTTACTGCTTTGCCTGGTAATTTCCATTTTCTGTTACTCGAGGATCCACCTCAAACTACGACATCAACAAGCCCAAGTACAAAACAATGTCCACCACGGACAACAGAACGGAGAAGGGATTCCACTAAACATAGCAAGATACAAAAAGACAGTTTACAGCATTATGTGGGTGCAGTTGGCATTATATTAGTTGCTTGCTATGTTCCGTGGGTCTTTGTGGCTGTGCTAGATGTGAATGGAATTAAACATGATGCGGCTTGGTAAACTTGTATTTTAAAAACAGTTTTTTTTTACCTTATGAACAATCTTTTAGTAGTAGTAGGCATCAGTAAGCTCAGTGAAGGTTCTGTTTCAGTGGAACAACATTAATGGTTGATTTAGACAACACTCACAGGAATAAGCGACCAGAGAAGACGAATGAAATTTCAGCCATCATTGTTTGAATAATCGTAAATAAAACGTTAACATAACGTGCTCGATTCTCATTGATTCTCCGTGCACCTATTTTTCTCATGAAAAACATGGCGGCTGTACATTTTACGACAATAAAACTCAACCCAGCTAATTTAAGAATGACGTCATGTAACTAAAGACTAAGCCAAACTTAATGTAGTTAACGGTGTCGATTTTTTCCCGCAGTTTCGCTTTTCCCTTGGTCTCCGAGGATGCACCGAAACTTGTTTTTATAGAGTTAGAAACAGAAAGAGAAGCAAAGGTTTATTCAGAAATAACGAGACAGCCAATCCACGAGTAATGAAAGTATTGGATAAAAGGGAAAGTTAACGTTCTAGTTAATGAGGATTTGCCATAAAAAGACAGTCCTTTTTTTCACCAATTTTTTTTATTCCTATACGGGTGTCCCCATCTGCAATAATTTCTCCGAACTGTCATTATGTAGGCTAGTGAAATCTTCTACAACTACACTCTTTTTTATATAAGAAAGTCTAATTTTTTGGACGAGACTGAACGTCCTAAACCTTTTTTTGAAGATTTGAGCCTGAAATGTTCTTAGAATGTTCTTAATTTTTTTTAAAAAAGTAGTATTGCAGTAAATTCATTCCAAACCGATATGTACATGTTCACTTTACCAATGAGTGATGACAATATTGGTTACAAGTCAGGATTTGAATAAAAGTTTATTTATTAAGTTCATACATTTGTCTCTCGCAACAAACAGAAAAACATAAAATTCGTTCTTAACCAAATTTCAGCCTTGGGCACGTTTATAGGATGTTCTTAAATTTTGGCCTTATTTCATCCTCGACGTTCTTGTAAAAAAGAAATGTTCGTATAAAAAAGAGTGCACTCTGTAAATTGTCGACTCTAAGAAAATATGGAAATATTTGTTTGACTAATGCAATATCCGGTGATCAATAATTGCCACGGGTTGAAATTCATAAATGACGGATAAACAATTTTCTCCGGATATATACAGCTTCAGCATCTTACAATGTCTAAATGTATCATTGTGTTCCTGAACAGCCTTACACAGCTTACTCGATGCCTTTAAAAACAATTATCAAAGATTTTTTTCATAATCAAGCCCGACGTTCGATTTCGTTCGGTTTTATGTTAACTACTGGTTTTAACTTCCACTTAAAGGTTCTGCCCAAAAATAACGGTAGAACTTTTGGGAAAATAGCACAATCTATAATTATTTTCTTTTATAACTAGTAAGCGAAGTAATATCAAGAAACTGACAGATATATCAGTTTTAAACTCAAATGTTCACCAAAATGGACAAATGACTTAATTTAAAAGTCTAATGCAATCACTGGGCCTTTTAGGATAAATAGAAAGTCAAGTGAAAAAGACACTTACAAAGCACAAGTGGGCGTGTAAACAGCGACATATAAAGTCATCAACTCACTAACAAAGCTGCAAGCTGAAACGTTTGTCTCACTGGTTAATCTGCAACGTTTTTTCAAGCAACTGACAGATCTATCAGTTTTAATATCAAATGTGCAAGAAAATAGTCAAATTGGCAGATTTACAAATATAATACAATAAACTCCGGGCTTTTAAGGATTATCAGAAAGTCCTGTCAAAAAAAATACACGCACAGCACAAGAGGTCGTGTTAACAGCGACATATAAAATCATCATTTCAAAAAAAGCTGCAAGTTGATACTTTATTCCTCAAAAGTTTTGTACCTTCCTCAACTTCAAGCACTCGTCAAGGCAAGCTTAATTTTCTGACCACCCAAGAGCAATGTCAATCTTTACTGGAGAAGCAAACTACACAAGCAAACTGAACCAAGCACTCAGCGCAACACCAGCAGGCATAGTTGAATTTTTTTCAGCTTTGAACATTTTTCTTTCCATCACCGCTGCTGTGGCAATGCTCTGATCCTCATCGCCCTAAAGAATGTCTCTTCTATTCATCCTCCGACAAAACTTTTCTTTCGATGTCTGGCGTTCACTGATCTTTGCGTTGGTCTTATTGCACAACCACTTTTTGCGACCCTCAGTTTGTCTCTTGTAATAAAGATGAACGTGAATGTGCTGTACTACGTTAGCAATGTTTAGGTAGCTTCAGCGTTTATTTTAAGTGGCGTATCTGCCTTGACGTTGACCGCAATTAGTGTGGACAGACTTCTCGCACTGTTCCTGGGACTCAGATACAGACATTTCGTAACGTTAAGGCGAGTTCGTGTAGTTATAACTTGTCTCTGGATAATTGCAGCTGTAAATGGATTGCTCCGGGTGTGGAGAAGCGATATCGTAATTAAGGCAGCCACTGTTGTCTTAATACTCTGTCTGTTAACTTCCATTTTCTGTTACACGAGGATTCACCTCAAACTACGACATCAACAAGCCCTAGTACAAAACAATGTCCCTCACGGACAACAGAATGGACAAGGGATTCCACTAAACATAGCGAGATACAAAAAGACAGTTTCCAGCATTATGTGGGTGATGTTGGCATTAGTTGCCTGTTTTGTTCCGAGGGCCATTGTGATTGTGCTAGATGCGAATGGAATTGAACATGACGTGGCTTGGTTCTCTACGTCAAGTCTAGTCTTCTAAAAACTCATCTCTAAACCCGTTTCTATACTGTTGGAAAATGCTAGAAGTTAAGCAAGCAGTTAAAGGCACAATCAGGCGGCTTTACTGTTTTTAAAAGACTAGCTGAAGCTGTGTACATCGACATAAAGTTGCAAAGTACACTGATAGTCTCCAAATAGCGTGAAAAAGTAGCTTAATTCATTTTTTGTAATGTTGCTTTTAATTTGTATGAACGATAAATTGCAAAACTGTAAACCAAGATGCGCCTTTCGTTATGCATCCATTCGGCGGAAATAGTAAAGAAGCAACTTTGTTTAGCTTTTATTTAGCTATCTTGCTAAGCCACCGATGGAAATACTTTAATAAATGTAACCGCGATGTTAGGTTTCACAAGTTTAATCCAGTTTTAACTCTGGTACTCGATGGGTATCCGGTCGTTTCGAGACAAGTCGAGGTCGATTCGAGATAAGCTCACGTTACTTGGAGTCCTTTCGATACAAAATACTTTACTATATATAAATGACCAAACAAATTTTTGAAGACATACTCGCTCGAGCGAACACAAACCTCCGTTGAAAATGAAACGAACCCATACCTCGGCGAGAATCAAACATATGTACCCAAGCCTCCTCCGCAATGAGAACACACAAACGAGACCAAGGGTGCGTTTCTTTGGGAGAATCCAAAATTGGTTCACTGATCTCAGATCACATGGATACTTTTCTCCAATTAAGCCGATGACGATTTCAGTGAATTGAAGTTATCAAAGGCTTTCTAATCATTCTGACCTCGAAAATTACTCACAATTTTTAATTTAAAATAAAAAGTATTTAATTTCTAAAAATTACCCATGCCAGTTAGTTTTATTATTTACAAATAATTTATTTCTAATTTATTATTTATAATAAAATACACTGATTACTTCAGTCAACTGAATTGCCTGAAAGTCAATGAGAAGTTTTATTTATTTGTTGTTAATTTGCTGCCTTAATGGTCTGTTCTTTATATGTTTATGATTCAGAATCTCTCAGCGATAGCGCCGGAGAAGTCGGTTGAAATATCTTGTCAAACGATTGGACTTTTTTGAAAGAGGGATCTGCAAAAAAGGAGAAAACATAAAGATAGTAGTATATCAGTGTATAACTTACTAAAGCGCACGTTTAGGTTGGGTAATTTAGCGTTTAGTATTCGCCTATTTGGTAGACGCATGCGAATGCCTTCAACTTTAGCGCACGCACTGATGTGACGCGACATGGCGCAAGCGATCAACGCGGTGCCTTCTGAAATATTGGAATTCAGTATACTTCTCATACCGTTTAATCAACCTTGCGTTTTATCTTGTAAAATTATAGCCCGCAGCCACGACCGTAAAATATTTTTAACTTGTACAAGACGAAGCTTTTCTAGGAAAAACATTTTTAAGCAGACTGGTCCCTATGCCTTCCCTTTTGTTTCTGTGACCGTGCAATGCCTGGGATTGTGACGTCACCGCTCTTGATAGAGCCCAGACTCCCTTAAGCCGAGAAAGCCTACAAACTAGGCTAAAGGTCCATTTTTACCAGATCACCGGAAGTGTTTAGACAAAATTAGTTCTTCACTAGCCCACGCTATCACACTGCGCAACGACAGATGTTGATTTGGTCAATTTAATTCCTTATGAATGAGCATTTGCCACATGAAACACAGTTCTTCTTTTCATTTTACCAAGTTTTTTACTTCTGTGCAGGTGTTCTCATCTGGAGTAATTTCTCTCTGCACGCGCGTACGATGAACTGTCGTGAATCGTTCTTTTAAGCACGAAACATTTGGGTTTGAATTTCAATTTGAATTTGGCATTATATATTAATAAGGTGCCAATCAGCGTACGAAGATTTATATCTTCGAATAATAATAGAATGTCTTGTGTAGACTGGTTAAGTCTCTTACAATGAAATAAATTGTCGACTCTAAGAAGTAAGAAGTATATGGTAATATTTGTTTGACTATTGCAATATCCGGTGATCAACAGACATAATGTTAGGTTTCACAAGAACAGTGACTTATTCGATTCCGTGACTTATTATTAATACCACCCGTCAATAGTATCTAAACGTCAACACGGGATGCGAAAACACGCTCTAATTATCCATCAAACTTTGCATGATCGCTTAAATAAATAACAGAGAACTTTTTGTTCTAAACGTCCAGTTGAGGTAACAGGTGAATATGTCGACGGCCCCTAACATTTTAGCCACCAGCCGCAACCGTAAATAACTTGTACAGAAGAAACATTTTCTAGGAAAGGCATTTTTATGTTTCGTGTTTACGGGATAATTATTTCAGAACACCTGCACTTGTAAGCGGAAGTGTTTAGAGGAAATTTATTCTTGACTAATGTCCACGCTACCAGAACAAAATTGTTTATTTTGTCAACGACAGCAAACTTTACCTTTAACTTTTCACAGGGATTTTGGAATTTTCAGCAGAGCAAAACTGAACTATTTTTCCTAATATTATAAAACATCGACTATGTTTAAATACACTCTGTCAGCACAAGTGGGCGTGTTATCAGCGACATGTGAGATCATCATCTCAAATAACAAAGCAGCAAGCTGATGTTATTTTTTGAAAGCTTCGGAACTTTCTCAATTCCAAGCACTCTTCTACGCAGGCTTGATTCCCTGACCACCCAAGAACAATGGCGAACTTTACTGGAGAAGGAAACTACACAAGCAAACTGCACCAAGCACTCAACGCACCACCAGCAGGCATAGTTGAATTTTTTTCAGCTTTGAACATTTTTCTTTCCATCACCGCTGCTGTGGGCAATGCTCTGATCCTTTATGCACTGAAAAATGTCTCTTCTATTCATGCTCAGACAAAACTTTTCTTTCGATGTCTGGCGGTCACTGATCTTTGCGTTGGTCTTATTGTACAACCACTTTATGCTACCTACAGTATGTCTCGTATAATAAAGATGAACATGAATGTGCTGTACTACGTTGACTATGTTAATATAGTTCTAAGTTATATTTTATGTGGAGTATCTTTCTTGACATCGACCGCAATTAGTGTGGACAGACTTTTCGCACTGTTGCTTGGACTGAGATACAGACATGTCGCAACACTGAGGCGAGTTCGTGTAGTCATAACTTGTTTTTGGCTAATTGCTGCTTCATTTGGATTTCTCCGGGTGTGGAGAGAAGATATCGCCTACAAGGAAGCCTCTGTAATCTTACCTCTTTGCCTGGCAACCTCGATTTTTTGTTACACGACGATCCACCTCAAACTACGACGTCATCAACAAGCCCTAATAGAAAACAGTGTCCCTCATGGACAACAGAAAGGAGAAGGGATTCCACTAAACATAGCAAGATACAAAAAGACAGTTTCCACCATTATGTGGGTGCAGTTGGCATTAGTTGCCTGCTATGTTCCGTGGGGAATTGAGACTGTACTATATGCGAATGGAATTGAACATATTGTTGCTCGATTAGCCACAGATACACTCATCTACTTCAACTCAACTCTAAACCCAATCTTGTACTGTTGGAGAATCAGAGAAGTGAAACAAGCAGTTAAAAGCACAATCAGGCAGTTTTCGTGTTTTTAAATACTAGCGGTGCAGACCGACAAAAAGAGGCAAAGTACAATTGACAGTGTCTAAATAGCCTGCTTGCTTTTCTTAGTCAGCTAAATTTATTTCTTATAATGTGCAAAATTGCCTTGAAATCAAACGCGCTAGATTACGAACAATAAACTAAAAACTGTAGACAAAGATGCGCCTTCCATTACGCATCCATTTGGCGCAAATAGTGAAGCAGCAACTTTGTTTTAACTTTAATTTAGCTATTGTGCTAAGCCACTGATGAGAAAAGTTTAGTAAATGTAAGTGGGAGGTTCAGTAGGTTTCACAACAGACATTTAACAGTTTGTGCGTTTTATCTTTGGATCAGTGCAAATCTATAATATTATAAACCTATACCAGAGTTAAAAATTTTTGGTAGCAGTTAGGTAATTATAACAAAGTGCGTGTGTTGTTTATTAGATATCACATAATGTATGCATGATAACAGAAAATTCATTTCATTCAAGTTAAATAAAGTATTATAAAGGGTACACCGTTCAATTGTGCATCTTTTGATGACAATAACTTTATCCAACACAAAACTTGTATTTTAAAATGAAGAACGAATTGAAATATTTTTTCCAGACCAGCGCTTTTTAACCAAACCAAAGATCTTTTATTCGACCGTGTTGTGACAATAATGGCTTCTTGTTCTATTTCACTGAATAATTATTAAAATTTCTGTATTTCTCTTAATGTTTTGGGAAACAAATATTCGTTTCGTGAAGCAGAGAAAGGTTCGAGAATGGTTTCTGATTAATATTTTTGTCCTTAGGTTCAGACTTATTTTTTCGCGGAGTTCTGACTTGTGCTACCGCTGCGTTTAAAATGATTTTGCTAATGGCAGTTTCGAGTGTTCTGAATCTGGGTTCAATGTTTTTGTGGTATATGATTGATGCGCTGTTCATGACATCGAACATTAGCAGACAGTAAAATGTGGAACATGATTGGTCCAATCACAAGCACAAAAAATATTCGCGCCACCTACTAAACCAATCAGATGCAAAAGCATAACCAATCACGACTTGATCACGTGCGTTTTCCTGCGGTTGGCGTTGGTTGCGTGTGTTGTCTTCGTGTTGTCATTGGTTCATTGTGTTGTTTAACTTTGCTGTGATTGGCCACTCAGATTCTTTTGCTCGTGCGCTTCTTTCGTGCTTTCTAACTTCCCGCGTGCATCCAGAACTCAATGGTCCACGCTGGCGTTTACTATTTGATGACTAAGTGAACGAGAATAAGGTCACTCCCTAGTATTTCATTGCGCATCCATCATCTTTCTTATTCCGTAAATAAACAACCGCTTTACCTGATCTGTTTAGTTAAAACGTGAAGAGATAATGCAACTTTTGCATTCTTTTTTGTACTAGCCCTTTTTTATCATTTCTTTTGTAATCTAAAGTGCGATGAACAATGGCGACATTACAGAGAAGGAAACTATACAAGCAAACTGAATCACGCTTTCAGCGCACCACTACCAGCAGGCATAGCTGAATTTTTTTCAGCTTTGAACATTTTTCTTCCCATCACCGCTGCTGTGGGCAATGCTCTGATCCTTTTGGCTATGAAGAATGTCTCTTCTATTCATCCTCCGACAAAACTTTTCTTTCGATGTCTGGCGGTCACTGATCTTTGCGTTGGACTTATTGTACAACCACTATATTGTACAACCACTATATGTATATGTCTACATTATGTCTCTTATGATAAAGATGAACGTGAATGTGCTGTACTACTTTGAGTATGGGAAGCTTCAGGTTTTATTTTATGTGGAGTATCTGGCTTCACATCAACAGCAATTAGTGCGGACAGACTTTTCGCACTGTTGCTGGGACTGAGATACAGACATGTCGTAACACTGAGGCGAGCTCGTGTAGGCATAACTTGTTTGTGGCTAATTGCTGCTTCAATTGGATTGCTCTGGGTGTGGAGAAAAGATATCGCCTTTAAGGCAGCCTCTGTTGGCGTAATACTTTGCTTGGTAACTTCTATTTTCTGTTACACAAGGATCCACCTCAAACTACGACATCAACAAGCCCAAGTACAAAACAATGTCCTCCAAGAACAACAGAACGGAGAAGGGATTCCACTAAACATAGCAAGATACAAAAAGACAGTTTCCAGCATTATGTGGGTGCAGTTGGCATTAGTTACGTGCTATGTTCCGTGGGGCATTACGGCTGTGCTTTATGTGAATGAAATTGAACATGAACTTGTGACTTTGTTTGCTACAGTGACACTAGTCTTCTTAAACTCATCTCTAAACCCGATACTTTACTGTTGGAAAATCAGGTAAGTGAAACAAGCAGTTAAAGGCACAATCAGGCAGCTCTATTGTTTTTAGAACACTAGCTATCTATCTAAGTAAAGTTGCAAAGTACAATCAACAGTCTCTAGATAGCGTAAATACGGCTAAATTCATTTCTTACAATGAGCAAAATTGCCTTCAAATCAGATAAATTTAAAGTCGTTATGAATTAACATTTGCCATATAAAAACACAGTTCTTCTTTCAGTTTTCCAAGTTGTTTTTTCTCATCTATGCAGGTGTCTCCATCTGTAATAATTTCTCTGTACGTTTAACTCTCATAATGTAGGCTGGTTAAGTCGCCTACAGTAAAATACATTGTCGAATCTTAGAAGTATTTGCAAATTTTTGTTTGATTATTACAATATCCGGTGACCAATAATTGCCACCCGCTGAAACTAATAAATGACAAGGAAACAATTTTCTCCGGCTTTAAAATTTTTGTGTCAATAGATCTATACAGCTTTAGCATCTTGCAGTGTTTGAATACATCTTATATTGATATTTTGTGTTCCTGAACCCCGACAGAAAACAAATGATCATTTATACAGCCTACTCGATACCTTTAATCACAATTATAAAGGATTTTAAATAATCAAGCCCTATGTTAGATTTAATTACTACTCAAAGGCTCTGCGTAAATAACAGGAAAACTGGAAATGTGCCTATTATTTTCATTTAATATCTTATTTCAAAAAGATATTTGACCGATGCTATTTCATTCGTTCTTCAGGTTAAGTCTAAAAGCTTTGGAACTTCCCATTTTCTCAATTATTTTTGTTTTTTAAACTAGTAAGCGATTTAATATCTTGGCAGCTGACAGATGCATTGGTATTAAACTGAAACGTTTTAAAAAATAGACAATTGACAAGATTTAAAAGTCTAATGCAATTAAAACTGGTTAAAACTTTGTAATGAACTAGAATTCACAATCTCTGGTGGCAAGGAATTTCATTCACAGCATTATTTCGCCGGTACCCATTTATTCACCTGGGAGGAGAGAGGCACTATGAGAGTAAAGTGTCTTGCCCAAGAACACAACACAGTGACCCCGGCCAGGGCTCGAACCCGGAACGTCCGCTCCGGAGTCCGGCGCGCTAACCATTAGGCCACTGTGGAAATAGGAACTTATTCAAATAAAATCCATTTATTTCAGTGAATATTTCACAACAGTGCTTCCCCCATTAGTAATTCCACTGGGTTCTAATGCCAACTGGATGATGAATTTTCTGTTATCATACATACCGCGTTATCCTATCATGGAGATAACGCCAGTTTATACTTGAATAGTAACAAAACTGTTATCAAAAGTTTTACCTCTGGTATAGGTTATAATAACAGTAGATTCGCACTTATCCAAAGAGGAAGCGTCATAAACTGTTAAAATGTTTGTTGTAAAAACCTATCCCAACGCCTGTCGAGAAAGCGAACTACGCATTTACATTTACTAAAGTATTCTTATCAGTGGCATAGCTTGATAGCTTAATTAAAATAAAAACAAAGTTGTCTTTGCGTGAAATAGATGCGTAATGGAAAGGGCATCTTTGTCTACAGTTTTGTAGTTTATCGTTCTTAATCTAGCGCTGTCTCAGTCTTTTCCAGTTCGATTTAAAGGCAATTTTGTGCAATTTTGCACATTGCATGAAATGAATTCAGCTACAAGTTTGTTTGTTTTTTCGCGCTATTTGGGAACTGTCAATTGTACTTTGCAGCTTTATGTCCATCTGCGCAGCTAGTCATTCAAAAAAGGTAAAGTTGCCTGATTGTGCCTTTAACTGCTTGTTTCACTTCCTTGATTTTCCAACAGTACAAGATCGGGTTTAGAGATGAGTTTAAGAAAGCTAAAGTTGTTGTAGTTTTCCAGGCCACAAAATGTTTTCTTCCAGTCGCATCTAGCACAGTCACAAGGCCCCACGGAAAATAGCAGGCAACTAATGCCAACTGCACCCACATAATGCTGGAAACTGTCTTTTTGTATCTTGCTATGCTTAGTGGAATACCTTCTCCGTTCTGTTGTCCGTGGGGGAAATTGTTTTGTACAAGGACTTGTTGGTGTCGTAGTTTAAGGTAGATCCTCATGTAACAGAAAATCGAGCTTGCCAGGCAAAGAAGTAAGATAACAGTGCCTTCCTTGTAGGCGACCTTTCTTCTCCACACCCAGAGCAATCCAGTTGAAGCAGCAATTAGCCAAAAACAAGTTATGACTACACGAACTCGCCAGTTAATGTTACGACGTGTCTGTATCGTATCCCCAACAACAGGGCGAGAAGTCTGTCCACGCTTATTGCTGTCGATGCTAAAACAGATATACCACACAAAATGAACCCTAAAGCTGGATAAGCTTTGTAAACATAAAACAAAACGCTCCTGTTCATCTTAGTTATACGGGACATTATGTCTATTGTGAATAGCGGTTGTACAATAAGACCAACGCAAAGATCAGTAACCGCCAGACATCGAAAGAAAAGTTTTGTCGGAGGATAAATAGAAGAGACATTCTTCAGAGAAAAAAGGATCAGAACATTGCCCACAGCAGCGGTGAAGGAAAGAAAAATATTCAAAGCTGACAAAAATTCTGATATGCCTGCTGGTGGTACACTGAGTGCTTGATTCAGTTTGCTTGTGTAGTTTCCTTCTCCAGTAAAGTTCGCCATTGTTCTTGGGTAGTTTAAAGAGTGTGTGAAGTTCAGTTGATGGCGGTACAAACTTTGAGGAAAAAATATCAACTTGCAGCTTTGTTTTTGAAATTATGATTTTTTATGTCGCTGAAAACAGACCCTCTTGCGCTTTGTTTATTTTTTTACAGGGCTTTTCTATTAAAGGTCCTGTGTTTATTGCATTATACTTTTAAATCTGGCAATTTGACCTTTTTTTGAACGTTTGATTTTAAACTGATCGATCTGTCATTTGCTTGATCATACTTTGCTTTCGGGTTAAAAAAATAAATGAGATTATACTGTTTTTCTCTCCTGAACTGTTACAGTACAATAAAGGCCCAAAGAATAGCATGGCTGACGTACCTTTTTAGCGAAAGCGTGCTAGAAGATAAGAATGCACACATTTCGAGTTCTGCGGTTGTTATTTAGGTGTAGCGTCTTTTCAAGTCTATGGATAGATAACAGCTTTGTTTTATATTCATCATCAAATATTACCGTACACCTGAACAAAGAAGAATACCAAATTGTATCAAAGGTGATATTCTAACCACAAGATATATACAAGAGTTTTGAAGCGTGACAAAATTGTGTCATCATTGATTAGTTTCAACCGGTTTCCTTAACTGAACACCGGATATTACAATAATCAAAATATTAGCACTGATAAACTCAATGAACAAAATAATTATACGAGACTACACCAGCCTACATCATGACAATTCATCGTGCTGAGAAATTATTTCAAATGGAGACTACTAAAGAGGATGTAAAAAATTGGCAAAAATGAAAGGAGAACTGTGTTTTTATATCGCAAATGCCCTTTTATTATGATATTTTTTATTTCTCGCAAAAGGGTTGTTCGATCCCATCTGTATTTCTGAGTTACGATTTGCTTAAGTTATGTTGCACATGTTGTTAATTATTTGGGAACACAACGTATACCTCGCTTACTAGTTATTTTTTTTTTAAAAAAAATCGAGGTTTTCCTTCCTGTCTTTATTTTCTCTAGCTGTTTTAGCATGAATTTATTGAAAATAAAATCGGTCACATTTCGTTTCAACACAACGGCTGAGAAAAGAAACGGGCGCGTTTGAAGTTCCTGCTTATCAACGGCAAAGTCTAATTAAAGTCTTTCGTTTGATATAACAGCGGTAAAAAATTTTCTATCATTTAAGCGATTAAAAAACCTATTTACGTAACCCCTCACGCAACACATCCGACTTAATTATTAAAATCGTAAATGTGCCTCAAACGCACATGAATTAAGTTAGTAGCAAAAAGTAATGTTTTGTGTTACTTTTTTCTTTGATTACGATACAAGAACGCACTATATTTTAATCATGATTTTCATGTAGAGGCTGACTGATGACTTGAAAAAAGCCCCTCCCCCCCCCCCTCCATGGGCCTTATGGAGATTTTATATCTTTGTTGTTCAGTGAATATTTGCATGCATCAGTTGAAAATCTAAAAAAATAAGGAAATCTATAGTAATTGAAGAAGAAAGGGCTGAGGCTCTCCCATGGTTTTCATGGAACAAGGGAACATAGCCATTAATGTTTTTGGGAACATGGGAACAAAAGGAAAATAAAACTGGGAACACGGGAACAAGAGCATATTTTAGGGAACAGGGAACACCAAAATCAAAGACATACTGTGAAGGAACACTGACCTCAGTGCTGTGCGGTTGTAATTGACTGTTAATATCAATACATTAATCAAAAACTTTGCATTTTAAATGCAGTACAGTATTTCTTTTACCAATTAACAAATAGTGCACAGCTGTGGGGTTTATCATTTGTTAATTATCGCATAACTTCAAGGTGATTTACTACAGGCAAATAAAAAATGCTCCCAGGGGGGGAGGGGAGGGGGTACTTGACCTATGTTTAGGTATAGGGGTGCCGCTGGTGATTAAAACAGTAAAAACTTAAAATACCTACCCTGTGTAGGACAACAACCCCTATTTTAAGACCCTATTTAGGATAAAGGACAACATCGACAATCATTTACGCTTTATTGTGATTGCATCCTGTACGCGATGTTCGACGCATTGAAATCCGAACACCTATCCCAGAAATTGAAGCGAAAGCGAAAACAACGCTAATACTCGACGACACTGAGTCTTGCAGCTATACCCTGTCTAGGACAGGTTCAGGCCCTGTTTAGGACAGAGGAGCTTGAAATTATATACCCTGTTCAGGGCCAGAGAGGCCCTATGCGCCAACTTGGCGCCAGGGGACAAGTGAAGTGAAGTAAAGTTCAGGGCCGGAGGAGTCAAAAACCATACCCTATCCAGCGGCATGTCCCCGTAAAGGCCATATAGGGGAGTGACCCCCCCCCCCCGGGAAAATGCTAAATTAACAAATCAAAAAGCCCACTTTTGTGCTAACAGGTATTGACAGTTGAAACACTGATATACTCCTTTATATAGCTTTATGTTTTCTCCTTTTTTGCAGATCCCTCCTTCAAAAAAGTCCAATAGTTTGACCAGATATTTCAACCGACTTCTCCGGCGCTATCGCTGAGAGATTCCGACTTAATAAACAAGCTAAGACCTGGACATGTACAAATAATAGACTTTTAAGGCAAAAATTTAATGAGAAATAAATAAACTCAAATGTGCAAAACAACCTGTTATTGTGTATAAATTGCTGTGACAGGAATGCCTTACCCTCACCCTAATGGTTAGTTTGCTGGACTCTGGATCGAGCGGTCCGGGTTTGAGCCCTTGAGTCATTATGTCATGTTCTTGGGCAAGACACTTTACCCTCATAGTGCTTCTCTCCACCCCACAGGGCCGGGTTGTTCAAAAGCCGACTAACACTAACCCAGGAACAAAAGTTAATCGAGGGTTCAATTTCTTGTGTTAAAGTGTTTTTATTGTTAGCATTTTGTTGAGTTTGAGATAAGTTGACGTCAAAACTAAAAAAGCTAAAAAACTGAAATCAAAATTAACGCTAATCCTGGATTAGCTTTATCAAGCTTTGAACCTGGCCCAGGTGTATAAGTGGTGACCTGCGATAGGCTAGTATCCCATCCGAAGGAAGTAGAAATACTCCTAGTCGCTTAATGCTACTGAAACCAGGATAAGCTCCAGTGGTATGGGCCACTTGGCTAAATGCAGACTTCACTTTATCTGTTCATTTGGTAAAGCTCAATCACTTCATATTTATTTAGTCTAACAGCTGATTCGCTCGTAGTTGGTTCTTAGTCCTAGGTATTCCCTTCCTTTCACAGACGAGTATGAACTACATTTAGGGTCCTGGGACAGCCTCACACCCAGGAAAGTACCTTCAACCTCATCCCCAGGGCCATCTCCACTTTCAAGGCAGGCAGGTGCAGACATGGCCCTGGGAATGAGGTTGAGGATGGTTTGCCATTCAAATACAGGAGACCTGATGGCCAACATTGACCATTTCAAAGAAACAACAAGGGAAAAAAAGTCTGTTTTGGGACTTGAAGTATTTATATTTCAACACCAAGCTAAACATATTTTGTACATCCCAGACAATAAAATGACTGCCAACCATCGCTGTGAAACATCGGCAAAACAGAAACTCTGTTTCCTGAATGTCTCCAACTTTTAAACCCAGACATTTGAAGACATGAAGTAACTTGTCATAATGTTTTCATAACTCAGTAATATCTGGGACTTTCAGTAAAACAAACAAAACACCCAATTGAGTATAGCAAAGGGTTTCTGTGCGGCATGTGATGAGGGCAAAACTTAGACCGTGACACATCAAAATAGGTAGAA
Source organism: Oculina patagonica (assembly GCF_052425735.1). Classification (NCBI taxonomy): domain Eukaryota; kingdom Metazoa; phylum Cnidaria; class Anthozoa; order Scleractinia; family Oculinidae; genus Oculina; species Oculina patagonica. Next base: position 5,988,560 of record NC_135767.1, on the reverse strand, counting down.
GAGAAATGTGATTTGTAAATTTATCACTAAATCTGTTATGGAAAGGTTATGTAACCATGAATTTTGTTAAAATTTGTGTGTGAAATATGATCACCACTCTCCCTTTGCTACCTTCCCAATTGTTAATTAATGCAGCCTTAAGCACTGACCATGACTATGAAAGTACCTTGCATTTGGCCAAAACATCTCTTAATATTCGCAGAGTAGAAATTTTAAAGAATCCACCTGGTAGACCATCTGAACAGAGTTTCCATTCATTTTTATCAATGTCATACACTTGCAGGCCTGACATCTGATCTTCCTCCCTCTGATCTTCTCGAAAATTACCAACAACATATATTTGTCCTTTAAAACTCACAGCACTTGCGTAGCATCTTGGTCTGATAACAGTTGGAAAGCTACTCCACACATTGGTGGCTGGATCATACACTTCACAGGGAACCCCACTCGTGGATAGCCATTGGCCTCCAAACACAAACACCTTTTGTCTTATAGCTGTTCCAGAAGCACAAGCTCTTTTTGTTAGAGTTGAGGGAAGTGTCCTCCAAGTATTGTTTCTGGGATCAAATCTTTCAACAATGTCCAAGAATGGACCATTTGAACCAGAACCTCCAATGGCATACAGATAACTTCCATCAGCCACTACACATATATTTGATCTGGGACAACTCAGGGGGGAGACATCCTGCCACTGATTTGTATCAGGATTGTACTTCTGTACAGTGCTAATCCTGTTGTCCAACCCATTGTACCCACCAACAATATACAAGAAACCCTGGAGTACGGCAGCACCTGTACCACACTTTACTATTTCCGGAGGCTTTGTAGGAGCCCACTGGTTATGGGATGGGTCAAAGCACTCTGCTATGGTGTCATTTTGACTCAGTCTCAAGGGTCCTCCAATGATGAACAATTTACCGTGAAGAGAAGTTATAGCTTGATCATAAGGGTTACGATTGGATAACTTCTCGGCCAGCTCATACCACTTGTTTTCAGAAGGAAGATAACACAATGTTCTCTTTCTTCCACAAGCAACTATAGCATCTTCATGTGTCTTAAGGCAATTTCTTGGAGCTTGAGAAAAAAAGCACTCATCTGTACCATGGGTAGCCCCTTCCATGGCATCTAAAACAAATCCTATGCATGCTGTACTAGCTTTCACTAGTGGATGTTGCAGTATGATGTTAAAAACATAGTTGCGTGACAGGTAAATACAACGAACATGATGAAGCAACTGCAAAAAATCTACATCTTTGCTATTTTGATTGTTCTCCATCCACTTTACAATCACTTGAAAAACTTCTTCTTCCTCTTTCACGATGATTGTATCACTTGAAATCCATTCCTCGATTTCTTTGCTGCTCAGATTCAGGAAGTCTTCAGTTCCAGCAACAGCAACAAAGTTAGCAAGAATGAATTCCTTCGCTCCATCCTGGAGTTCTTTCCACTGGTACTTGATGGAAAAATAGTAGGCCACGATACAGTTGGAAAGATCTAGCGTTTGTAAAATGAATTTGCTCGACAAAGCTTTAAGACTTGAAATCAGAAAATAATCTGCTTGTGCAAACAACTCAAATGCATTCTCTTTAGTAATCTCAACATGTCCTGTGTATAGATAATCCAAGACTTTTTCCATTACATCTTTGCTTGTGTCTTCCAATCGGATCACTCCTTCTTTCTTCTCTTTCATGTCACTGGTCAAAGCGTTAAAAAAGAACGGACTTGCTGCACATAACACATTTCTGTGAGCTTTCAAACGAGCTTGATCGTCACCAGAACCAACTTCTAAAATCACATCACAGAAATGTTCGTTCCTTCGCTGAATATTGAGGCGTTTCATCATTTCAGTACAAAATGGATGTTCTTCAGTATCTGAGATTGGTATAAGTAAAGAATCCATGAGCAGACTGATGAAATAAAACTTATACACAAAGCAGTATGTAGTATAGTAACACTTCAAATGAACAGCAATCGAACCGCAAAACGCAAAACAGGGCACTAAACCAGCGGAGCCCGCAACCAGAAGTTCCCAGTCTGCTTTCCGATAAATATGACGTGGGACATTCTCTCAGGGACTGCGCGGCATATTTTCGATTGGGGAGGGGGGGGGGGTTAAAACAAATTCCGTAGGCATTTGTACCGTGGACCGCAGGCGCAAGCCGTCTAGGGAGGTCTGGGGGCATGCTCCCCCGAAAATTTTTTAAAAGAAATGCTCCCAGAATGGCTAAAAATGCATCCCAATATACCAGACGCAGTGAATGATTTTATTATTTATCAGGCTAATAAATACAACCAAATTCGAACTACAATAACAAAACATCAAACACAAGGAAAATTCCAATAATTACCTTTTAGCACATTGACAAATCTAAATCAGTAAATTTACCTAAGTTCGTTAAACAAATTCATCATTCGCTACATCTACAAGCCGGATTTTATCTGTTCTTGCCTTGTGGGCATGCAATAAAGCAACATTATTAAACCGTTGTTGGTTCATGTTCACACGTAACCATGCTATACCTGCCAACTTTTTCTGGGTCAAAGGCGTGAGATTTTTATCCTGAGAGTGCCAGGATTTCCGAAGACGATACGACAATGTCCGAAGTTTTCTGAAGATGTCCGAAGTTTTCCGAAGACGTTCCGAAAATATTCCGATCCCAGTACGTGGACGTGTTTTGCTAAACACGACCTCGTTCCCAACGCTTTTTTTGTCAAAACTGTCATTTCGGGGAAAGTATCGCAATTTACTCATTTTACATGGAGTTTTCTTTTCTCGCACTGGTTTGAGATTACATTTTTTGGAAAATGTGACGTTTGTGGTTGTAATAACTCACATTTTTCGACTAGGCGTGAGAAATTGGTTCGTAAGCGTGAGTTGGCGTGAGATCGAAGTTTTCAACTCACAGGCGTGAGACTCACGCCCAAGGCGTGAGAGTTGGCAGGTATACCATGCATTGCAGTAACAATAACCTCACTTATCATGTGTCTCTCATGATCAGCAAGACTCTAAACCGCTTTCAAAACATCCGCAGAGCAATTAATCTGCACATCCTTGATGGAATGCATGGTTATTTGAATAGATCCCCATAAGAGTTGTGGGTTTCTGATGTAAGTAAACAACGACTTCTATAACAGAACTATAAGAGAAAACCTATAAACCATGCATCAATTTACCGCATAGGGGTTCTTGTATCATTAAAACCTGGTGCCAATAAAGTCGTACCATTTTAAAATATAACAGAGGAATTTATTTTCAACTGCATCACAGATAGGAAAATATTATGTAATCAGCCAGTTCAGAGATCTGACCACCTGGAGTTGATATTTTTCACAGTTTAATTCCAGTGTAAGCAAGTATAAATACTTGAATTCCAATTTACAGTTAGACCACGAGCCGAGGTTATCTATGAGTGAGTAGTCAATGAGGCGCAGCCGAGTTGGCCATTTTAGTAGAAACTCTAAAGTCCAAAACTTACAATTTTATGTACTTTTAAGGTGGGGTTCTACCTGAAGGCCGTTTTCCCAACGCTTTATATGGGTTTAACAGAAATATCTCGTTCGCGTTCCAAGGAATCCAAAAACGCTTCACTCATCCCATATATCTATGTTTTGCGGTATTTTGTAAATTTTTGGGTTTTTGGGGGAGGAGATAGTTTTTCTCAAAGGATTAGTAAAATTTAGAGAAATAAGAAATATTGGAGATTTAAGGTGATATTAAAATTAGAATATGAAGTTAAAAATTGATAGACGGACACCAGACAGTCCTCCTGACAACCTGGAGTGCTCTTGCGTGGGGGTCAACTGTCTGGTGGTGTTTCAATTGAAGGCCCGAGGGCAATAACAACACATCGAGTTTTGGCCAAATTTAACATTGTCAAAAACAACTCTAAATTTCGCATGCAAGTTTGTTTACGTGTGCTCAACACTGCCCTGTATTTAATTTTGCTGGTCTTTCCTTCGTTTTCGAAAAAATAACACATGGAAAAAGACAAGGGTTTTGCTGGCGGCATATTTAGGAATTTTCTTTGACAAACGATAAACAAAGGAACCCTTTTGTTCCTTAAAACAATGAAACCAGCAAACGTTTTAAGGATCAAACTATAATTCGTATAACTCGTTTAGGTATTTTGGTTGTTTTTATTAGCGAAAGATCTGATCACGCGATCACACGATATTCCCGCCATTTTGGGCATAGCAGCCAATCAGATTTTACCTCTTGCTCGTGGATTGGAGTGAGTAGGAGAATAAAGGACTATAGAGGAAAATAATCCCTTATCGGAAACAGTGTGTTTTACCTTGGACAGAAAAGTAGGAAAATAGCGTGTTTTAAATGGGATTACGCCTTACAGAATTGTAAGTATATCGACCACACACATGTACGTTAGGAGTTATGGCGCAAAACCCGCAAACCGTGACAACTCACTCGGCTCGCCCAGTTTCGCCTCGCTCCTTGTCACACAGTTTGCGGGTTTTGCGCCCATAACTCCTAACGAACATGTGTGTGTGCGGCTCGCCTCGCTCCTTGACACACGGTTTGCGGGTTTGCGTCCATAACTCCTATCGTACATGTGTGCGCGCATCGCAAGCCGCTTTTTTATCCCTATTGTGACACGAGTTACAAAAAAGGCTTTTGGTGGCATCACTAACGGACCGAAGCAACATAGTGCGCCACCTGTGCGCTAGATTTATTTTTCAATTAAACAAATGCCCAATAAAGATAAAATGGGAAAAGGAAGGAAATCAATCATATCAACATGCCCAAAAAAAATCTCAAACAGCACAAAAGAACAAGACTTTATGCGTCCTAATTACAAGAAAAACTCAAAAAAGGAAAACTATTTAATAAGAGAAGAAACCATCGAATTGTTAAAAACATTTGACAAAAAGCTTCTTGCAAACTTTTTGACAAACAACACGTGTTAAAAACAAGCAAAAATTGTCTGACAAAGTGCAAAAACGTTTTTTTTTGACAGAAAAATGGTTGCCCTGCGAGCGGCACGCAAAATCGCGAGCGACTTACGTGAGTTGCGTGACATTTTCAGAGAGAGTCTGGAAACCATATTTCTAGTTCTCAGGCCCTTGGACGAGCAGAAAGAAACATGGCGGCCTAATCAGGATTTAGTGTTTGGGCCGATAAAAAACGAAACAGAACAGATATTACAAAAAAAATACGCTCAGTTAACGCGCTGTAATTTTTTGTGCCCCCACAGAAGCTGGCGAAGTGAAGCGAAGAGAAGAAATCGAGAAATAACAGGATTTGATCACAGAAGTTTATCGATCGATCGAAAGAACTTTCCCGAAACATCGGACTCAATCGGGCCTGTTAATTTTTTTTTCTGCTTCAAGCATTGCTTCAACGACTTGATATGTTATCTGTCTGACCTCATTTTGCCAAACGGGAGTAGAAAGTTCGGTTAAAATAAAGCAAATCGCTTGGAAAAGCACCATCATTTTAGCCTATTTACCAAACTTTACCAAGTGTCTAATTAATGATGACATCATCCTGATGCCCAAAAGCGCATGCGCACTTGCTCAAATATTGCAAAATTTAGGGGAATGACATGGAAAAGGGTACCACAAGTGAAAAATGTGACAAAGTGAACTATATATAAGTTAACGCGGCCGTAACTTTTTGTTAGTTCACAAATTCTGGTGAAGTCAAGGGAGGTAGTGGATGGCCAACCACTTGAATCCTGTTATAATGGCTTGTGCGGATGGTGAATTACGGGGTATAGGGGGACTCCTTTCAGTGGGAGATACCCCTGGGTGAACCCGCCTCGGCCCTACTGATAACGTGGGGGTGCTCAGAAATTCCTCGGGATTTCAAACCTCGGCAGAGGTAAAAATGTGGGACAGCCGCCTTGTCAGCGGCGGGGAAAAAGTCCTAGCCGGGGCTAGGCAAGAAACAGCCAACGAGCACCCCCCGACCAGGGTTTTGCCCTTTCGTTTGACCTGTCACGCAACGTCACGCGTGACTGTCACGCTCTGTGTCACACAATGTCACGCTGTGTGTAACACAATGTCACGATTTGTGTCATGCGTTAATTTTATTTTTCTGAACACTAAGATTAAATCCAGTGTTTATTTTCTCAAATCTGATTTCGACTCGGCTGATATTCTTTTTTTTAACCTATCTAATTCTTGTTGTCGAATTTCCTCTCTCAGTTTCTCAATGTCAGGCTGTGGGGATGGCTTTTTTTGGCTTAAATTTTTTGTAAGGTGCCTGCGAACAGTCTCTTTGAGGGCCATGTAACGAGAATATTCATCCAAAATAATTTTAAACTCTTTGTCATCAACTTTATTGTCAATGAGAGCGGCAGAAACAAGTCTATTGACTGTTTCACGTTTGGCAACAGCAAGCGAAGTAATTTCATTATTTTTCAAAATTTTTGGTTCAAGTTTTTTACTTGCTCCAGTGAAAGCGGCAGACAAAACGCCTGTAATGGCAGCACATGCAGCGAGAGGAACGCTTACCGGCAAACCAACGACCGTTACCGCGGTGCCAAGACTGGAAGCAGAGAGAACACTGGACAAACCACCCATTGAAATTGCGGAATAATGGAAAACAGACTTCACCTTTTTATACTTTTTCAAAACAGCTCGGTATTTAGCAACTTCTTTGTCAAAATCCGAACAAATTTGATTGATTTTTGTTAACCTAAAGTTTTCTGGTTGATTTGGCAAAGCAGGATACAGTGTTTGTTTTACGCTGTTTTCTTCGCTTACACCATAAGCAGGGGCACTCGGAAGAACATTAGCAGATGACATGGTCTCGTATACAATAAAAAAATATTAATTTAATTCTAATTCAAAATGCAGCGGAGCTCCAACAAAGTCAAACTTACTGCCAGTTTTGTCTTTGACGGTCAATGTGACACTGTTCACACTCTGAACAGCGTCGATTCGACGTGAATTATTGATAAAATTTTGAGGGTAATGAACCAAATCATAAGGTTTCCCGGTTATTGGTACACAAGCGAGAATGTCACTTGGCTTTCCATTATACAAGTTATTTTCTTTGGAAAGTAAATCGCAGTGAATGTAATAAAAGTCTGGTATAGTAAAATCTTCAATTCTTGCGTTAGAAGCATCAACAATTGTGTTCTTAAAAAGTTTAGAAAGATTTTTATCAAAAGAAAAGCTTTCAATACTTTTTGTTTTTGTTATTGAAAAGCCTCTTTTTAAATCATCCCTTTTTACTGTTAGCTTTTGTTGATCTTTGAACTTATTAGTCAGGTAAGTTGTAATTTCATCAAAATTGTAGTTGCCTGGGAAAAAAACAGCAACATTGTTGCTCACATTGTTTTGTTTAATGCTTATGGAGCCAATTTCTTCCAGATTACGCCAGCTGTTTTGTAACGAGCATGACAGCAGGCTGATAAACCTTGGTTTTTCAATTGGCTGGTCAAAGTAAACAGCTTCCCCGTTGGAACTCGCGTCGATTGTGAGCACAACCATCTTTATAATTATCTTTTGAAAAATAAATCTTTAATATAAAATGGCGCCGCCTATTCCGAGAGCTGATGACATTTCTCAATCAATTTTTCTTGATTCCAAAGAAAGAGATTTTATGAAGTGGATGAAAACCCCAGAAGCAACTACAATTTCTGAAGCGGCAAAAGACAATGCGTGGAAACCTTTTCTTGCAAAATATCCAAACGCTGACCGAACAAAATTTGTTGCACAGGTTGAGTTCGCGTACAACCACACAGCAACGGCAGACATTTATTACAAGGCAGAGCAAGGCCATTTGATAAATGTTTTTGGCTCTGACAGCAAATATTGGAGCCCAGAGATGAAAAAAGCACTGGGGGTAAATCAAATTTCAGGCGGTTTTCCACAACAGCTGTCACCAAGCGGCGCAAAAGGCTCATCTTTGCCAATTCCCGCGGTTGTATTTCACGAAGCCGCACCAAGTTTGAAAAAAATATTTAACAGCCAAATAAACATCTACGTCACACCAGATCAATATTTCACAACGAAATTAAGAGAGATTTTTCAAAAAACAAAACTGAAGCATACATCAGGAAAAGAGTCAAAAAGGTGGCTTGCTAGCCAAAATATGGGCTACTGGCCTCAGCAACTTAACTTTGCTGTCTGGTGCGCGACAACAGGCAGTGGGATAAGTCGTGAAATTTTTGATGAAGAACACTCAGCTCTCAGTTTGCCGCCTGTTGTGCGAAATTTTTACCTTTTTCACGTTTATTTCACAATAAGGCGAATATTGTTTCAGATGGGGGGAATTCAGAGCGTAAGTGCCTTGCCTGGCGACCCAACGTTTAGCCAGTTCGACAACAAGTACGACGTGGCTTCGTACAAAAGAATATGCGCTGAGTTCGGTGTCGACCCGTCAAGCGATTTTCGTTTCACAAGAGGCGCAAACCACGGACTTGGTGACGTTTATATCTGGATCTCAAATATTGGTCCGAAAAATTCTGGAGCAAAATATCCCGATTACGATAAATTTTCGGACGAAGGGGGAGCTGCAAGCAAGGGTAACTTAATTCAATATATCGAGCCAGACGACGCTGCATATGCACAGGCAGACTGGTTTTGTCCTAACGCCGCAGAAGGGCTGACTCAGGCAGGTTTGTCGAGAGTAAACCAGTCGATAGAGGCTTTTGTCTACTGTATTCTGGGTTCGCAGGTCAACGTTCGAAGTAGCATACTTGGCACAGGCGGCCGCGCAAAGGAGGCTCAAAGTGAGTTCCTCGTGTTGGTTGAAGACGCTATAAGGCAACCAGATCTGGCAAAGTCAGTTCAAAGATACCAACTTTCTATCGATGAAGCGAAGGTTCGGCTTAACCTTGCTGTCTGCCCTGGTGCCTGGCTGATGCCGGGTAGTATGGTGATAAACACAGAAAGCGTTGTCGGCTACAACAATCAGCTGAAGCAGGCTGTAGCAGGAATGAAAATAGGATTGAATAATGATGTTAATAAATCAACAAAAAAAGCAGCTCTTAAACTGATGGCCGGAGGACCATCAAAGGTAAACCCACCAAACAGCCACCCTTCAAATCCTATACACAAGGAGTCTCAAAGGGACACAAAAAAAACTACGGCACCAGTGAGCACAGAAGGTGCTAAAGCTGAAAGCGCGCAAAGCGCTAAAGCTACAAAGGTCGAAGTCAATGATACACACGAAATAAACAAAGCAACTATCGCTGTTGGTGCGGTTGGAGCTGCAGCTTTGCTCTACGCCCTTATGCGTTAACGTCTCTTCTTGATGTATCTTTCAACAAGAAAAGCAACCGCAGCAAGTATAAGCAACCAGGTGTGCTCTGCAAGAAAGCCAATTACTTGACCAGCTGTTTTGAAAAGAAAACTTACAATCGAGCCAATAAGACCGGGCAGAGCTGATGCCACCTTTGAGCCAACATCACTTAAGCCTTTCCCCAACGCTTTGCCGGTAGCCTTCAAAGAGTTTGTAATGGCACCAATTACAGCACCAATCGTGACACCAGCAGCAAGAAAGATTGCTGTTACTGTCACGCCATTTTTTTTGAAGATTTCTTTGATCCTCTCACGAAGTGGAAGCGCTCTTTCTCTTTCTGCAATCTGTGTTTGCAAACGTGCGAGCTCCTCGGTTCTTTCAGCAACTCTTTCTTCAGCAGCTTGTTTGTCAGTGGGGGATGTATTTTCATCCTGTATTACTGCTTGATCTTCATCGTTTTGTCGCTTCAGCTCGGCTTCTTGCTCTTTTAGATCATCCAACGCTCTTGTGTCGTTGAGCCTTTCTTGCAAAGTGTTTCTTTCTCTCTCTGTGGCAGCGAGGCTTGCCCTGAGTTGGTCGACCCGTGTTTGTTCTTTTGTCTTCTGCTTCGATTGTTTTTCAATGGCCACCACCTCTTTTTTCGCGTTGTCAAGATCCTTTTGATAATTTTTTTTCAGTTGCTGCAGTCTCCGTAGTTCTGAATCACTTTCAAGATTCGAACCGTGTTCTTGAGTAAGTGCTTCAATCTGAGCTTGAGTTCGCTCGATTTTGTTTCTCAGATCTTGCACTTCTAGGGCGGCTTTTTCTTTTTCCGATGCGAGTTTTTGGGCCTCTTGAAGTTGTTTTTCAGTTTCTCTTAATCTTTGGCGTTCAGCTTTTCTTAATGTTTGGCGTACATCTCTTATGCTCTCATTTTTTTGAGCAATAATATCTTCAGCTGACGGCCCAAGTTCATCTTTGAAGCTGTCTAAAAAGCTTTTCATGAAGCCTGACTCATTTTCTTTTAAAATCTTGTACTCGCCTTTTTTTGTTCCTACAGCAACAATTTTACCCTCATTTTTCCCTTTGCCTCTTCTGATTTTTATTTTTTCAAAGTTTGCTTTGGGAAATTTGCCTTTTATCATGTCTACTGCTTTTTTTAGTTTTTGTCGCAAATTACTTTCATTTTGAAGATCACTTATTGAAGGGGTTCTTTCAAGCAAAGGTGTTTCGTCGTAGGATGTTTCTGGCAGCCCGCTCTGTTCGTGCTGCATTGTTTGCATTTCATGTTGTTCACCCCCATGGTAGGGTGTGGATACCATCCCGGGCTGAAATGGTCGGGTTGTGTCGACCTCTTGTTCCTCTTCATCATCGTTATCACTGTTGTGGTCAAGATCTCGGTCCAAATCAGGGTCCTCGTATCCAAAATCACCACCACCTGTTGCCATCACGTAATTTATATATATTTTCAAATTAAACTTTTCAATTTAACAATAAAACCAATCGAGAGATGGCTGCTGTTCAAGAAAACCTTCGACCGGGACGCGTAGAGAAAACCCTCGGCGCACTGAAAGCCGAGCGAGCTGTAAAACGAATCACTTTTGACCGCACTGAAGCCAATCCAGAGGAAACGTTGTATGTTTCAGTGCCAAAGCTGAACGAAAACGAGGTCATTGTGCCTGGCTCGCTGGCGCTGCGCTTCAACATCGACTTGAGCGGAGGCCATGCCAACAACTTTCTGGTTGACAACGTCAGCCGAGCTCTGGTCGACAAGTTTGTTGTAAAGTACGAAGGCACCGTCGTGCAGGACACGGTTGGCTATGACATCTACAAAATATTTGAGGATTTTTTCCTTTCGCAGGAGGAGCGCGACGACAGGGTGCCAGAGGGCATTCAGAGCGAGGACCTCAACAAAATTCGCTCAAATGCTGGCGATAAGAAAACTTCAGGAGTCGACGCAGAAAAAAAGCTGAATGAGCTATATGGTAATAAATACCGCATCCGTCTGGATCACCAGATTTTAACTGACCACGGAGCATTTTATCCACAGGCACTATACAACGATCTTCTGTTCGAACTGAAGCTCGCGGCAGCCGAACATGTTGTAAGAGGCTCAGATGCAACAAAACTGAAATACAAGCTGACAAACATACAGCTAGAGTACGAAATGATAAGAAGCAAGGAAATTGCAGATGAGGCGTTCAGCGCTTACTCGGGCGGCAAAGAGTTCGCTTACGACCACATCCAGCGTGCCGAAGTTGTTACTTTTGCAAAAGGATCCGACACACGTCTGAATCTTAAGGTCAACCCTCAGAGGAGGTCCCTAAAAGGTATCTTGCTACTTTTTATAGAGCAATATGCCAAAGGTGCAAGGATCTCGGAAAAGTACATTAACCCAGACCTTACAAAAGTAAGCGTCACTGTCAACGGCTCGCCAAACATGCTGTACAACAACGGCATCGAAGGAATGGACATATGGGAAGAAGTTAAAAGATTCTACATGAAAGAAAAAAATAAAACGCAGCACATGACCCTGCAAAAGTTTTACACAGAAGACAAGTTCGGCCTTCTGATTGATCTGCGTTCCATGGCTGACCACTCGATGCACGGAAGCGGCAAGCGCCTTGTGAACACAAAGGACGGTGTCCAGCTTGAGCTAGAGAGGAAAGCAAGCGGCTCAGGTAATTTGAACTGCCACATTTACGTAATCAGCGACGCCCAAATGAATATAATTGGCAGGCAGTTAGAATCTGTGCTTTATTAATATACGAACGAAGATGGATCCTTCCAACATACCCTTCAACGCTCTCATTGTGGGACCAACGAACTCAGGAAAAACAAGGTACGTAGTCAATCAGCTTTGTGGCCCTTTCCGAGGCAAGTTTGACTACATCGTGCTCATCTGCCCGACTTTTGCGCACAACAAGACTTATTATCGCTTTGCTGAGGAAGATCTTCGATTTTTTGTTTTCATTTGCGAGCAGCACGAGGTTGAATCTTGGTTAAGGTTTTCAAGATTTCTTTTTGAGGGTGCGAACACGCTTATCATCCTCGACGACTGTGCTGCATCGAAAGATGTAAAAGGAAGAACAGGTGAATTGGTGAATCTTGCTTTCTCTGCTCGCCACGCAGGTTTGAGCGTATGGGTGTTAACTCAAAAATTGACAAGCATAACAGCCTCATTCCGCGAAAATGTTGCGTCAATTGTTTTCTTTTACACCCCCTCTGCCAAGACCACGAAGGCAATCTTTGAGGATTACGCTGGCGAACTTTCCCATGAAGATTACAAAGAAGTCATTTCAAAGCTGAAAAAAAATAAGTTTTCGCATCTTGTTATTTCTCATCGCCACCCTTACGGCACAGAATTTTTTTATTGAACATATTTTTTAGAGTAATAAATGGCTGACCCGTTCGCAACTTCCACTGATATCACTGCAAGTGAACGAATTATGTTGGAAACGTCCGTAATGGAAATGCTAGAACCTGAACCAGGCAGTATGCCGTCAGAGATGCAAGCAGCGGGACCTGACATTCCAGCTTTACGTGAACAGCTTGCAAGACTTGTTTCAACAGGCAAGTCTAAAGAAGCAATCGGTGTGCAGCTAACTCACGATCAGGTAAAGCGCTTGACCGACAAAGACGTCGAAAAGTACTTCAAGAGGTACGAAGCGTATGTTGGGGCCAAGACCACAGAAAATCTTATCGACAGCGCGCTCACTCTTTTTACGAAAGCCGCAAGTCTGTTCGTGCCCTTAAAAAATATTGAAGCTTTGCAAAAAGAGCTTAAAAATGACTACATCATCAACAACGAGCTTTCCAATCTTGTCGGCGGTTTGTCTTTCAAATACGGCAAGTTTCTTGCTCCAGCTTCTGTTGCTTTGATAACGGCAAAGCACATTGATTACAGCACAGCACCACAAGCGACTCTAGAAAGCGAGCATAAAGATCTTCCTGAGTAAATTACTAAGCAATGCTAAGAAAATGCTAAGTAATTACTGAACAATGCTCATTAAATGCTGACCAAAAAAGTTTGCTAAGCATTTTTCATTTAAATATTATTATTTTTTCTAATAAATGGCGGACCCTGAAACACAAATACCGAGCGAACCTGCAGTTGTTCAAGAAAACGTTCCACAAGTCACTTCAACAACTCCTGCAACAAAACCTGCCAAAAATCCAAAGCGAGTGGCTGCTGGCAAGCTTGCAGCTGAAAAAACAAAACAGGCTCGTGAAGCACAGAAAAAAGCTTCTATCGAGGCTGCTGCAATAATTGCAAAAGAAAAGGAAAAGAAATCTGCATCTGCAAAGCGAAATGTAACACCACCGGCCGTAACGGAACCAGCTCCGCCCGAGGCTCAGCCGCAATCAAGCGGTCTCACCACAAATCAATGGATATCTTTGCTTGGTATCGGCGTTGCAATCGTTACAACTTATGTGAAACGCGAAGACATAAAAGCCTTTATAAACGAAAAAAGAAGTCCAACATTTAAATCTCCGCCAACTCTTATAACTGATGACACACCAGTTACAGCAGAAAGTATTGGAAGGGTTGCAACGCGTTCTTCAGACACGCGCCAAACGGGCTCTAGAATTCCGCAACCAACAAAACAAAATGGCTCAAAAAGAGGAATCCGTCCGATGGATTAAAAAAATTATTAAATAATTTTCATTTAAACATTTGATTTTTAAAGTATACAAAACACGATGACCGACACGAAGACATACACTATGCCTGACCCAATGGATTTTGGAAGCTTTGTTTTGTTGGGTCTCTGTGCCGAGTTCTTTGGGAAATTCTTCGAAGAAGATGAGGCACGAGCAACAGCTGCTTTGGAAGGGACAAAAGCCTTTTTTAACCAGCTGAAACCAGAAGAATTAAAAAATTTTATTGCTATTGATGAAAAAACTGTGGAAAGTTTAAACAGGCAGTATGAGGATTTAATAAAACTTGAAAAAGAGTATGAAAAAATAGAAAATGAAGAAAAAAGAAAAGAGAAGATTGAAGAAGCAAAAAGTTTGATGTGTGCTGAAATGGAAAAAATCTTTAATTCCATGTGGCATGATGTGTTTGTCCAACTAAAGTTTTTAAGAAAGTGATTTCTGTTTTACTTTCTGACTTCAGCAATTAACTTTTTTTTATTAGAACTCTTTGATGAGATTAAAAGAATTCATAAAATTATTTTTCAATTTAAATATTTATTTTTATTTTATAACAAACACCATGTCTGACAACAAACTCGTAAAAACACTCATGGATGCCGCGACTCTCACTGGCCTTGCCGCCGGAATCGGCTGGGCTGCCAAAAAAGTTGTAAAAGAAAACTTCACATCCGACCCAAGCAGCAGTTTTATGAACTATGTAAAGTTCACAGCCGTCATGGCTGGCAGCGTTGCACTTAAACAGTATCTCGAGGACCAGAAAATTCTACCCACCAATTAAAAAATGTTAATAATATATTAACAAAGTTCAAAAATGGCAAGCATCGCTATTATGGCTGGCGGCGCTATCTTAAACGCTGCTGCTTTCATTGGCGGCAACTACCTTGCTCGTGCTTTGGGTGGTGGAGATGACGCCGCTTTGAAAGAAAAAGAAAGACACGACAAAGCTCTCGAGGCTTACCAGGCAGCTTACGCGAAATACTCTCGCGACCGCACCAAGCTCCTCGACTGGATACAAACCAACGCGGAAATAAAAGAGCAGGCAAAACAGAACTTCACTAACACTGACTACGCTTTCAAACTCTACAACCAGGCACATCCTGACAAACAAATGATTCCTCCGAAAGAACCCAAGTTCTCTGATTTCTATCAGCCAAGTGAGCAGCAGAAACAAGGTGAACTTATGTTCGTTGGCGCTGGCGCGCTTGCACTTGGGTACGCTGCCTTTCGGTTTCTTTAAACGTTTCTTTTTTTTCTTGTATACACAGTCACGTTGTGACACACGCACGAAGTGCTCGCATGGATGCAAAGATCTCGAAAGTCTACTATAGCCCCCAGGGCTACTGGAAGGGAATTGCAGCGATAAAAAAATTAGCCGAGGCGGCCAAGGTTTCCGAAGATGCTGCTAAAAAGTGGCTCGTTAAGCAGGCCCTTTGGCAGATCTACCTTCCGGCACCACGATACGTTCCTCGCCCAAAATTCGATGTTTCTTCTCCTAACGCGGTCCACCAGGCGGACCTTCTTTTTCTGCCACACGACAAACTGCCGCGAGGGCGAAAAGTTTACAAATACGCGCTGACTGTTGTTGACGTTGCCAGCCGTTACAAAGAGGCCGAGCCTTTGACCTCCAAAGATTCAACTGAGGTTGCAAAAGGTTTTCAGACAATTTACAGGCGAAGTGCACTAAAATGGCCACAGATGCTTCAAGTTGACCCTGGTCGCGAATTCATGGGAGCTGTTACTAAAGAAATGGAAAATCACAAAACCTATATTAGACGCGGGCGTGTTAATATCCACAGAGATCAAGCTATTGTTGAACGTTTTAATCAAACACTGGCAGGGCGCCTGTTTGGTTATCAGTACGGTGTCGAGATGAACCTGCCATCTGGCCAGCGGTCGACAGCGTGGGTAAAAAAGGCTTCCCGAAGTTGTTACCGCTCTGAACAACGAAGTAACCAGTCTTACTGGCAAGAAACCTGCTGCTGCAATCAAAGAAAAGGCTGTTTCGTCCAAGCCGTCCTCAAAATATACAAGACCTGTTGGCTTGAAAGAAAAAAAACTCCCCTCTCTCGTTAATGTGCGCTATCTCTTCCAACCTGGCGAGCTAGAAGGCGGCGTAAAAAGGGCAACAGATCCGATTTGGTCATTAAAAGTCTACAGCATCGAAAGGTCTGTTACTAAACCTGATCAGCCAGTGCTTTATTACTTGCACGATGGCCCCAAGCGCGGCTTTGTGCGTGAAGAATTGCTTATTATTCCTCCAAATACACAGTTACCACCAAGCACTTAGTGCTTGAGCCCCTTGGGCTCAGAAAAGCTCTAAACGTTCTGTTTATGTCGGCTTATATCCGTAAGCATTTGTATGTATCCCATCATCCGCTATCCATCGCTTTGAGTCAAATGGCGACAGCGATTTTTTGTTGACCACTATAGAATACATCTCGTGGCCCTCGCTTCTTAGCATGTGCATTTCGTGAAAGCTCTCTTTGTTTTGAAAAAGTGTATCTTTGAAGTTTTTGTGATTTATCTTATTTTTTATCACACATTTTTTCACACCCTTCGCTTTTTTGATATTTTTTTCGGGTTTCACAGGCACCGTTTCACGGTCACTCTGCACTTTTTCTGTCATTATTGAGTACATTTTCGGCCTCAAACATACACATTCTGAAATAGTGTGAAGCACTGGAAAAAGTTCTTTTGTAATCTTGCACTCTTCTTCTATCGCGCACTCGTCTTTCATTTTGCCTAAAACTTTCTTGTTTTTAGATGAAAAAAGTGGATTTTTTTTCGGATATCCGCTTGTGTCATACTCGTCAATGTTTTTTGCCATGTCCGCGTAAAAGTCTTCTGTTTCTATCTCAAGCAAAAGACTGTCGGTGTCCGTGTAAAGCAACTCGCATTTCGACCCATACTCCTTTTTCAGGTGGTTGTAATAAAAGTCATACATGCATATCTTACTTACATCGAGGATAGTCATTCCTGTGTAGACCGGCTTGTTGAGAAAAAGCCTGCTTTTGTGCATGTCTATTCCAACCAAATCGTTTGAAAACATTACATGCCTTGAATACAATGGGCTGGCAACCAGTTTTCTTATTTTGTATTTTTCGTCGCTCCGAACTATTTTTATGTCTACTCGGTTTCTCAAGTTTTCCATTGTTTTCCCGAAAACAGAGTTATTCATGAGCTTGTAAAAGTTCTTTTCAAAGACACTTTTTGCTTTTTTCCTGAATTCTGTGTTCATTCGGATATACGGCTCCATCCACGCCTCTTGTTCAAACTCCAAAACCCTGTGCACCTTTTTGAGCTTCATTCCTTGTTTCAGATAAAACTGCAGGTTTCTGTAATGCACAACGTAATTGGTTTTGTTTTCGAGAGTCAATACGAGCTTTTTGCTGTCTGGCAGTTTCAAATCAAGATCTTTTATTATTTTTTTCTGGTAAGGTGAAAACTTTTCTTCGTTTATTTTCTTTTTCTCTGGTGCTAATGGATAGCTGTTGTGGGCTCTGTGCAGTTTGGCGGGGTATTCAAGGTCTACCTCCAAAATCCATCCAGCTTTTGCTTGCTCCTTTTTTGTCATTATTTCTTTTTCTGTTGGCATTACCTTTTTCCATCTAAAACCGCTTTTCGGCAGTGGTTTGCTCATTGCCCAGCCGTAAAGGTTATTCGCATCAAGGTACGTTATGTATTTTTTGGGCTGGCTCGGGTCAAAGCCCTCGACATATGGATTGTTCGCCTTTGCGTATCTCTTGCTGACCATTGAAATTCCGCCTCTTATTCCCCTTTCCACAAAGCTATGCATTTCATAGTCCGTGAGTAGCTCAAGCTCCACGCGTGTCTTTTTCAAGAGCGCGTCCCAAGAAAGGCCTGGCGACGTGTAATAGTGGGCTGGGTCGAGGCCATACTTCTCAAGACATAATTTTCGAAAGCTCTCAAAAACGTCAGCTAACAGAGTTACGTCTGTTTTAACATACAAATCGTGGTAGTCTCCAAGATTTCGGCAACCAAAGGTTTTCCACACTTTTTGAGCGTGTGCATACTCTTCGTCTGTTATGTGCTCGTCGTTCAGCTTGCTGTAAAACTTCTCTTTTTCTGGCAAACTTGTTTCTCTAAATCTTTCCCAAGAGTCTATGTACTCGTAAGGGTAGATTCCCTTTTTGAAAAGAAGTTTGTAATTTTCTTTAGAAATAGATTTTGTTATTTCTAATGCCTCTTTTGGCATGCCTTTTACAAGTGAATCAAGGCTTCCTTGTAGAAAGTTTAAGCTGTCAATAAACCTTAAGCCGCCCAGTGAAAATGTGATGTATTTTTCCATGTTGTTTGCAACACATTTTACCTCTTTCTGGGCCTCTTTTGAAATCTTTGACATCGCCTGCATTAAATGGTGCGCGTCATAGCCCCTCAGGTTGTGAAATACAACTGGTATTTGGATCGTCTTTGGGTTTATTCGCATCAACAGATTGCACAAGTTGTGCGCTGCTCCTCGGTACTTCCCTGTTATGTGGCAATGGTCCTTTACCACATCTTTGTAGCTTGGCTGGATAAGCGGCTTGCGGCAAGCCAGGCAATTTTCTTGGTTTTTTGCGGCCTCTTTGTGTTCTTTTTTTGTCAACTTTTTCAGCTCATAGTGATGGGCCACCCTGCAAGCCAGGCAATTTTCTTGGTTTTTTGCGGCCTCTTTTTGTTCTTTTTTTGTCAACTTTTTCAGCTCACAGCTATGGTCCTCCTTAAGGTTTCTCGCCTCTTTTTCCTTTTTGTAATAACATTTTTTGTGCATCTGCCCAAAGTAATCAAGAGTTTTTTTCTTTTCATTCCCAATCCAAACCGGCAACGAGTCTAAAAAGTTTTGTTTCATCAACGGGTCTTCGCAAATGTGGCAAACGGTTGCTTTTTTGAATTTTTCCCAGTCTTTCCAAGTCATAACAATTGGGCTTTGATTTGACAATTCATGCCTTATTTGTCGCTCTTCGCTTAAAAGGCAGTTCAAAAACACTTCCATGGGTTTTTCTCCTCTGTAAACAAAGGGCTTTTTTATTTTTCCGTCACTCCTCACAACAGTATAAGAAAAACTACACGCCTCGTGCTGTTCTGTCTTTTCCGTGTGGCTTTTTTGCTTCAAGTCTTCCAGTTCTTCTCCTTTATCTTTTATCTTCTGGCGGTCTTCTGACGTTTCGCGTTTACATCCTTGCATCTTTCTTAACAATGCCTCACAGTCTGCGTAAATCACAAAAGGCACTTTCATTTGCTTGTGGTAGTTTTTAAAATAAAGGGTGTTGTTCCCCTCTTCCGGCATCTCGATCCTTGTCGGCCTGCCATTAACTCCATTGCAATATTTTTCGTGGTTCTCGAGCAAATCTGCTCTTGAAAAACCGGTCAAGCACAACATGCAAAAGTGTTTTTTGTTGTGTGATTTGCTCTGATCGTAAAGCAGTGCGCTTACTCTTTTTACAAAACAGTAGTGCTGGGTTTCGCCCGACTCAATTAACATAAGACAAATACGGGAAATGCTTTTTTCTTTTTCGCTAATTCTGAGTGGAATCACACGGCCATCCACCCATCCAAAGACGTTCATTGCGAGTTTTGGGTTTTTCGCCTCAAGCCTGTCAAGCTGTTTTAGGGGTGTTGGAAAATCGATTCCGCTGTAGTCTATCCCGTCATCGGCTGGGTACTTGCTTGGCCTTTGGGCGTCTTTCCCATCTTTGGGAGGAAATAGCGCCGCCCTTAGTGCCCATTTTAGACACTGGTTGTCCTTGTTTCGGACGTTTATAATGGCTTTCTTTTTTGCCAATTTTGGGGGCAATGGCAAGTAAGTTCCACCTCGCAATGGCTGATAACGCGCAACGTTGATGTACGCCTCAGTTATTCTTTCAATAACCCAGCCTGAGCCTCTTTCCGACCAAGCCTCGATTTCTCCCTTTGCTTTTTCAATAAAATTGTCAAAATTTGGTTTTATTTCATCTTTTTTGTATTCTGTGAAAACGTGGGGTTCTCTTTCTCTGAAATAGTGGCTCATGTGCTGAGTAACACCGTTTGTTTCTTTTGAAAACTTTACTTCAAGCCCAAAGCTGGCTTTTATGCTTTTTAAGTCTTCAATTTCGCTTTCTAACAAATCGGAAAACTTTTTTTTGTTTTTTCTTGCAAATTTGTACAGATCTTTGTTGTTTTGGTCATTTTCGGGAATTGACATTTTCCATACACGGAGCCATTCGTTGAAATCTGTTTGGGCCAGTAAAAAAGTTAAATTTCTTTGGGGGTTTCTTTGAAATTCACGGATGTTTTCCTCCATCATAGCTTGCAAAACTTCTGACGAATATCTTGCGGCAGCCATCTGTTGTATATGCCAAAGAAAAATATTTGTTCAATTGGAAAATAAATCTAGCGCACTATGTTGCTGCGGGCCGTTAGAGGTGCCGCCGAAAGCCTTTTTTGTAACTCGTGGCGCAAGAGGGATAAAAAAGCGGCTTGCGATCCGCACTCAAGTCTTTTTGTCAATTAAAAGTTTGTATTTATAAGGTAATAATGCAACCAAACAACGACTGGTACACAGTGGGGTCAAGTGAAACTGCTTCGGGAAGTTAAAGCAGTCAAAGGCCTTTTTTTTGTTACTTGTGGCGCAAGAGGGATAAAAAAGCGGCTTGCGATCCGCACACACATGTACAATAGGAGTTATGGACGCAAATTGTGACAAGGAGCGAGGCGAGCCTGGGCGAGCCGAGCGAGTTGTCACGGTTTGCGCCATAACTCCTATTGTACATGTGTGTCGACCATATGTTAGAGACAGCTTTTTTTGTCGATTCAATTTGTATTTTATCTGATTTTAAAGATGTTATAGTCGACCCACATGTATACCTTTACTTTCAGTTAACTAGCTAGCATGTGCAAGTTGGAATTTGTACCAATAAACTAGTTCAAAACAACCGGTAGATCCCGTGGACCTTATTTTCCTTGTGAATCTTCAACTCAAGTAGTACCCTAACCCGTGGTGCGAAACAATCGCATGACATGCTGTTGTCTTTGACAAAGTTTAGCTGCTTTGCAATGGTCATAACACTGAGTGCACCCACATCTACTATCTATCATTCTAAAATTACATTCTATAACATTCATTTACACGGAAAGAAAGAAATTAGCTTACAGCCTATTGGCGGTGACTAAAGGCTTCAAGACCAGTGCTAGAAGGGAATATACACTCACTGAAAGGCCTGTTATCATTGAGGCAAGGGATTAAATGGTCGGGATACGGATAAGCCAATAAAAGCCTTTGGGATTACAGGATTGAGGGAAAATTTTAGCCAGGATGGCGGGATCTGGAAACCCTATTGTGGACCCTCAGAACAATAAAAAAAATTATTATTATAATGACTGAAGATAATGTGGTAGTACATGAACCGGTACCTATAAAACAAGTTAAGTCTAAAACATCACTCTTGTAATAAATTAAAAAGATAAAAATGAGCAAATTCACATTATAAAATTTTCTGGAAATTCGAAGCACTCTATCTATTTTACAGCAATTAATTAAATGGCTTTCAATACGGTGAGAATATTTTGAACAATACCATACATAAGGTCTAAAGAGGCTTAAAATGGTTTATATTAAATTATGCAACAAACAAAGTTAATGCTTGATAAACTGTCATGTGAGGACAGAAATAGTGTAGGAAAATAACCATTAATGACAACCTTCTGCCAACATCTAGGTGTTAGTTTTTCAGTTTTTCTTGTATTACATGCTTGAGGTTTTTTAATTGTCAAAAATCACTCACAACAGAGGTGTTACTACAGGCAAAAATATGTTTAAAAGTTTTCATACCCGATGTTAGAAAAGATGTTCTTTTTCAGGGCAGCAACCAGGATTTTTCACAGGTGGGTGCGAGCACCAGAGGCGTGAGCGTCTTGGTGGGGGTCCAGGGGTATTCTCCCCTTAGAAATTTTGAAAAATTAAGTTATTGAAGTCCACATTTCCTGTATTCCGAGAGTCATTTTAACCCTCACTCCCATTAGGTGGACCTTTGTGGCCCATGGGGCAGTGCGGACGCACCCATCGCACCCCCCTGCCTACGGCCCTGTTTTTTATGATTTTAACCATTTCTCAGGGTTCAGATCCAGGGGGAGTGGATTGGGTGGATAGCCACCCCCCTAGATCCACTAAAAAGATATAAATAAACTAAATAAGCACATTATGAAAGAAATTAAGAACAGAGACGGACAACTGGAAATAGGTCTGCATTTGCAGGCTAAATGACACTGGGAAAGGTGTGAAAATTATTGATAATTTTAACTAAAATAAAATTAAAATGTTTGCTAACCTCCAAGCCACACTTTATTATAAAAAACCCAGGGCTAAAATACTGATAGTAAACAAAATATCTACATGTACTAACAACCACCGCCTCCCCCCTCCCTTTGAAAACTCCTGGATACCCCCCTGGGGTGGTAATGAATTACAGCTGGAACTTGTCAATGTAGGCTACATGAAAATCCCATGGATATTAAACTCCCCAGAGTTGGATCTTAGCTGTAGCACAAAAACTTTTTAATGCCCCTATATTCAGGGCATGTTTGCTACAAAATCCTCCACACTTCCTGCAAGTTACCCACGGGTTGCCCAAGGGGTCAACTGCTGACACCCTAAAAATATGCTCCCCCATTGGTGTTTATTCAGAAGCTATGTTATTAAAGTCTCAAAGACCGTAAAAGGGGACCACCCCCTGCTAGCCTTCTGGAGACCTCTCGCCACTGGATCTCCTCTTCTGAAATTTCCCTGCATTTAACCAAGATATTGTTTGGTATTGTTAGAGTAGTAACTTCATGCCAGCCATAAAGAAGTACATTTTCTGGACAGCTTTTCCATTCATTTTTCTCAACGTCAAACACCTGCAGTGACATTACTTCCCTTCCTTGCTCATTTTGGACAACACCATTCACATATATTTGTCCTTTAAAGCTCACTGAACTTGCATAGGTTCTTGGTGCAACAGCACTTGGAATGCTACTCCACATGTTGGTGTCTGGATCATACATTTCACAAGCATCCCCAGTTAATGAAGCTATTTGAAGGCCTCCAATCACAAAAACTTTTCCTCTGATGGTTGTACCACTAGCAAATGCTCTCTTTGTTATCATTGAAGGAAGTTCACTCCAAGTATTGTTCCCAGGATCAAACCTTTCAACAATGTCCAGATATTGATAATCTGCACTCATGCCCCCAATAGCATACAAATAGCCTCCATCGGTCACGGCACACACATTTGACCTGGGACTACTCAGGGGAGACACCTCTTGCCAACGACCTGTATCAGGATTATATTTCTGCACAGTGTTAAGGACATTTTCATGCCTGTCTCTCCCTCCAACAACGTACAGAAAACCTTGGAGTGCCACTGCAGCTGTACGACGGTCCATGATTTCTGGAGCACTTATGGGATTCCACTGGTTTTGTGAAGGGTCATAGCACTCTGCGATGTGACCATCTCGCTCTTTGCATGCTCCAATGATGAACAACTTACTGTTGAAAGGGCTTAACCCATAATAATAAGAGTGATGAGTAGATAGCTTGTCAGCCAGCTTGTACCACTTGCCTTCAGAAGGAAGATAACACAATGTTTCCTTTTCTCCACAAGCAACTACAACATCATGGGTTTTCAGACAATCTCTTATTGGCAGGAGAACAGCAATCGCCTGTACCCTCAGATGGCTCTTTCATGGCATCTAATATAAACTTTTCACATGCTGTACTGGCTTTCACCAATGGATGCTGCAAGATGATATCAGACACATAGCTGGGTGACAGGTAGTTACAGCGAACATGATGCAACAACCCCAAGAAGTCTTGATCTCCGCTATTGTTTTTCATCCACTTTACGATCACTTGGAAAACATCTTCCTCCGCTTTCACAATTATTTTATCACTTGAAATGAATTCCTCGATTTCTTCAGCACTCAGATTCAGGAAGTCTTCAGTTCCAGCCACAGCAACAAAGTTGGCAAGAATGAATTCCCTCGCTCCTTTCAGCAGTTCTTCTGCCTGGTACTTGCCAGCAAAATGATAAGCCATGATACAGTTGGAAATATCTAGCGTTTTCACAATGAATTTACTTGTCAAAGCTTTCAGGTTCGGCATCAGAAAGAAGTCTGCTTGTGTAAACAACTCATATGCAATCTCTTCAGTAATCTCAACATGTCCTGTGTACAGATAATCCAAGACTTTCTCCATTACATCTTTGCTCGTTTCTTTTAATCGGATTACACCTTCTTCCTTCTCTTTCATGTCACTGTTCAGAGCGTTGAAAAAGAACGGTCCTGCTGCACATAACACATTTCTGTGAGCTTTTAGACGAGCTTGATCGTCACCAGAACCAACCTCTAGAATTACATCACAGAAATGTTCGTTCTTTCGCTGAATATCGAGGCGTTTCATCATTTCAGCACAAAATGGATGTTCTTCAGTGTCTAATATTGGTTGGAGTAGAGAATCCATGGTAAGTTTGATGAAATAAAGCTGTTCCTTTCACAAAGAAGACAAAGACGCAAAGCAAAGGACGCCACGAGGCACAGTAGCTACTTCATGTATCTCTCATGAACGTTGACCTAGAATTAAACAATGTATATACTTAGTGATCCCATACATAGCGTACCTACTGATTTCGCGGGCTTGATTCACTTCAAATTTTATCCCTTGTGTATTAGCTTTTGCCAGCCTGTCGATGGAGTCTCTTCTTGAACCAATCGCAAACAGTGAGGGACTTTTATTTTGTACTGAAATGATGAAACGCCTCGATATTCAGCGAAGGAACGAACATTTCTGTGATGCAATTCTAGAAGTTGGCTCTGGTGACGATCAAGCTCGTTTAAAAGCTCACAGAATTGTGTTATGTGCAGCGAGTCCATTTTTTTACAGGGCTTTTAACAGTGACATGAAAGAGAAGAAAGAAGGAGTGATCCAATTGGAAGAGTCGAGCAAAACTGTAATAGAACAAGTCTTGGATTATCTGTACACAGGACATGTTGAGATTACTAAAGAGAATGCATACGAGTTGTTTGTACAAGCAGATTTTTTGCTGATTCCAAGTTTAAAAGCTTTGTCGAGCAAATTCCTTTCACTAACGCTGGACGTTTCCAACTGTATAATGGCTGCTTATTTTGCCCTTAAATATCGGTGTGAAGATCTGTGGAACGCAGCGTGCGATGTGATTTTTGCCAACTTTGTTGCTGTGTCTGGAACTGAGGACTTTCTGAATCTGAGCAGCAAAGAAATCGAGGAATGGATTTCAAGTGATGAAATCATTGTGGAAGAGGAAGAAGAAGTTTTCCAAGTGATTGTAAAGTGGATGGATAGGAATAGGAAAGACCTTAATTTGTTGCAGTTGTTACGTCATGTTCGTTGTATTTATGTGTCACGCAACTATGTGTTCAATGTCATGTTGCAGCATCCGCTGGTCAATACCAGTGCAGCATGTACAAAGTTAATATTAGATGCCATGAGTGCCATATCTAATGGTACAGACGAGTGCTTTTTTTCTCAGCCTCCAAGAGATTGTCTGAAGACCCATGAGAATGCTATAGTTGCTTGTGGAAGAAAGAAAACATTGTGCTATCTTCCTTCTGAAAACAAGTGGTATTTTCTGGCTAGAATGCCATCCACATATTGTCCGCTTGTATGTACCATGAGTTCTTTTCACAATAAATTGTTCCTTTTTGGACAAAGTATGGATTCAAATGGTAGGGTCGCAGAGTGCTACGATCCATCACATAACCAGTGGACTTACACTAAGCCTCCTGAAGTTGTGAAGTACTTTACAGCTGCTGTCACTCTGCAAGGTTTCTTATATGTTATTGGTGGAAAGGACAAATATAACCAGATTAGCACAGTACAGAAATACAATCCCGATACAAATCAGTGGCGGAAGTCTCTCCACTTAGTAGTCCCAGATCAAATGTGTGTGCAGTAGCTACTGGAAGCTGTTTGTATGCTGTTGGAGGTCTCGGTGGAACTGATGAATTTATGGACATTGTTGAAAGATTTGATCCAAGAAAAAATACTTGGGAGAAACTTCCTTCGACTCTTGCAAAGAGAGCATCTGCTGGTGGTGCAGCCATTAAACAAAAAGTGTTTGTGTTTGGAGGCCTTCCTGTGGCTTCAACAGCTGGGGATCCCTGTGAAATGTATGATCCAGACACCAACATGTGGAGTAGCATTCCAAGTGTTGTTGCACCAAGAAACTGTGCAAGTGCAGTTAGTTTTCAAGGGAAAATATATGTTTTTGGCGCTTTCCAAAATGAACCAAGGGGACAGAATTTGGCACTGCAGGTGTATGACATTGATGAACATGAATTGCATTACTGTACACATTTTAATCTTCATAATGTGCATGAAGGGGAATTTTACCACATTTCTACTTTACGGATATCAAGAGATGTTTTAGCTACATGTAAGTGCAAGGAAGTCGTTTTAAGAGCGACGCCATGATCACTGTATATATATACTCAGTCCTCCTGGGAGACCATGAATTACAAAAAAAAGTAGAGCTGTGAATTGATGAGATTATTGTTTGACCTCAAAATATTATATTTTATTAGTATATACCACACAACTGAATAGTGCTTTTCGCATGTGCTGATTGGTTTACTCGGAGGTGATTAGCAAAGTACTATTTGCCTCCAGGAGGGGGACATGGGTGTTTGCGGTGTTGCGGTGAATAAAATCCCGTGTTGCGGTGATCTCAAACCCTGCGGTGTGCGATGTTTGTGTTTTTAAACCTACGGTGTTCGGTGAAACGAAATTATTGGCGGTGTTACAGTTTCTTGTCTGACACGTGCAGAACTAGCTTTAGCTCTGCTATCTTCGTTAATCCGTTTTTTATAGTTGGATTGACTTTATAATACTAGCATATACGGCATATACCATGTTTATTTGTAACAAAATACAGTGAAATATCGTCTAGTTGATCATTAATATGCTTTAGCTGCAAATAGCAAGCCGTTTTCATTCATAAGTAACTTAATTATATTGCGGTGACGGTGTTTCGCCGAATTTTCTTGCGGTGATGGGGTGTTTGAGTATTATTTTTGCGGTGTCCCCCTCCTCCAAGCAGCTAAAGACAAACAAACTGCCTTTGCGTGTCGCTTTGTTTACCAAAAGTGATGTTATTTGGTCTGCTAGTTAATAAACTTGTGCGGTATATACTAACAATAAAGTGAACAGTTATTATTCTCCTCAGTGTCGGTGAATGTGGTGGATATTTACCTCGCCGCATCGCGGCAAGGTAAATATCTACCACTATTCACCTCCACTTTGGTGAATAATTGTTTAATACAAAACCCTGAGGACAAAGTAATGGATTATGTGAATATTGTGCAGGAAACAATATATTTGGGAAGAAAAATTAGCGATAAGAAAATGGAATGATGTTTCGATGACTCCTTGTCATCATTATCAAGTTAAATTAGAATACAGAGTTTTTTATCAGGAACACGAAACTTAACACACAATCAGATTCCGTCCGTGCTAAACTGTTTATGCACGGCCTTATGCGCCTACTGGTGCGAAGAGACATGATGATGAAACTGATTATGTAAAAATTGACTATGCTAATAGATTATCACACCCTAAATATTTTCACTCCATTCTCTGATCACTATATAAGCTTCAACTCTGTATTCTAATTTCACTTGATAATGACGACATGGAGTCATCGAAACATTGCTCCATTTTCTTATCACTAAATTTTCTTCTCAAATGTTATTTGGAAACAATATATACTTGATGACTGTTCCCGAGGGAAACAGTTAATTTTGTTTCCCGAGAAACTCAATTTTTGAGGGAAACAAAATTAACTGTTTTCCCAAGGGATCAGTCATTGAGTGTTTTGTTAAATAGCACGTCGAAGACTTGGAAAAATGGCGCTTGTCGGGTCAACATTTGCTGACTTCATTGCAATGTTTCCCTCTGACATCATAGATTGTTTCCCACTCAGAGACTTTTGGCAGAAAAACAGTTTTATTGTTTGATGTCATGCAACCTTGAAATGGCCATTAAGAGCGCGTGCTGTTGGGAAAAAATTTCTAGCTATATAACAATAATTTTAATACATTTTTGGAAATCTCCAGGTAATTGTGGCGCCAATCTCAGAGGTTACTTGTTATTGTGGAAGCTTGCATAGTGATTACCATAACATTTGGCTTTCAGACTGTGAATGAATAATTATTGTAGAGTTTGATTATTTTAAAGTTTCATTAAATGTCTTGTATTGATGAACTTATAGTGCACTTAGAATATATGTAAGTGTTTCATAACTTGAATTTTGGGGTAATCATTACTGCTGTACATAAAAAAGCTATTTAGATCCAACTTACTATTGTTTATTTTGTTTAGTTTGATTAATAAAGTCAAAGTGGCAAAAATACATTTATTTTATGAAAAAAAAATTCTTTCAGCATTTGCAGAGCAGTAAGGTCTATGACACATATGAGCCTTGGTAGGAAACTTTCAACATGAACATAATTTCAGTTTTCTTCTTAAGGGAGATGTGACCAGATGTGGCAACCAGACAGTTGGTGTTTTGAACTCATGATCCCAGGGGAGGGGGGCGGGTAACCTCTACAGTAGGCTATATTGGGAGGTTCTGCTGAAAGGGGTTCTTTTTCCAGCTGTAAATATATAAAAGGGTTGGGATATCATGGGTTGGAGTGTACAAAAGGGTAGGGAGAACTTTTATACAGGTTTTTTAAAGGCATTACAAAATCAACTTTCTTTAGTGGACTATAATTATTATAAGGAGGCTCTGCACAAAAGGGGTTCTTTTTACAGGCTGTAGGTATATAAAAGGGTAGGGATTTCATTGGTTGAAGTATACAAAAGGGTAGGGAGAACTGTTATGCAGGTTTCTTTAAAAAGGCATTACAAAATATCTTGACTTCCTTTAGTGGACTATAATTATAGGGATGCTCCGCCCAAAAGGGGTTCTTTTTACAGGCTGTAGGTACATAAAGGGTAGGGATTTCATTGGTTTGATTGTACAAAAGGGTAGGGAGAACTGTTATGCAGGGTTTTTTTAAAAAGGCATTACTGCCATTACAAGAAACATGATGGCTTATTATGATCAGATGTTACCATGGCAACACTCTTTGATCCAGGCTCTTTCTGATATTTACCAAATATCTCCATTTGCAACCCTTTAAAGTGTGACAGAGGGTCCCGCTTGGAACACACATGGTGCAGATATTACCTTAACCCTTCTCATTGCTTTTTGGGATTGAATAGACTTTAAACTGGGGAATGTCAGTTTTGATTAAAATAGGTCTATTGGCAAAACCGTTCCCATGGCAATGTGGGTGGAATGTTGGTCAAGTGTTGTTCAAATATTGGTCAGGTGCCCGTAGCTGATCAGTTTAGTGCCAGTGGTGAATTAGCCTGCGAACGCAGACCCATTTCCAGCAGCGACAGCTGGAAATGCGTCTGCGTTCACAGGTTAGAAGTGTATTAGACAAGTACCTTGTGCTGCTATTTAGCAATTGAGTGCAATGGCTTTATTTTTGCATACCAAGGATGTAACAAACTTACCCTTTAACCTCAAGCACTGGCCAACTATAAGCTGATTTGTGGACTGACATATCTACATGATCTAATACATTTCAAATACAGGTGTGCATGGGATAAAACCTGTAAATCATAATTAAAGATCATTCTATGAAACTTAACCTTGCATTTTTTTCAAAACATCTCTTTATATTCATGAAAACGAAATTCTGAAAAATTAATCACCTAATGAAATATCTGCATGGTTTTTTTTTTGCAACCTGATTGAAGTTATAAGCATGTATCTAAAATGCTGGAGTTGCTTCGTTCACAAGAATTCCCCAAAAAATGACTTTTCCATTAATTAAAAAATGAAAGCAGACCAACAGAAACCTTATTTCTACTGTAAAATGTTATTAAAATACATTAAAACCTTAATTGCTAAGGTTCCATAATGTCATTTCTGTCACCAAAATACCATAAAATGTCAGCTAAAGGCCTTAAGTGTACAACTTTACAACAAGTTTTGAGCCCCAGGGGGTAGGTACCCTTTTAAAAGTGACGGAGTATGTGTCGGATATCTTGAAAAAGACCTTTAAACAGGACCAAAATCTTGATGTGTGGGTGTAATATTTTTCTATGTTTTATGCTGTATTTGACAAAAATAAAAAGTTTTAAATTAAAATTGGCAAAGTTACAGATAGTTTCTGTCATTGTTTGGCTTTTTTTACCTTAGAAGGTACCGCCCTTACTCCAGTGGCACTGTTCATATGGAGAAAAGTTAGATAGGGGGATGACATATATGCTGGGGGCTGGCTTATCATGTACCTTAAGGTTACTATTTTTAGCAGCTATTAATTTTTGCGATTTTTTAGAGCATGATTTAGTGACTATTTAATTTAGTGATATTGTGTAAACCAGATTTTAATGAACATGTACCTAAGATGGAAATAAATGTTCAGTTCAAGAACAAACTCACTTCATATTGAATGAACATTTGCATTGCCGGAAAGAACAAGTTACTGGAATCTCTTTTAAAAAAAATATATCAAATCGACTATGCTTATTTTGTTTCTCTTTGAGGTGGGAGGGGAGGTACTTAAATTTCTTGAAGAAACAATAAATTGACTGGCACAAATTTTAGCGATCACTAAAATAAGACACTTTAGCCCAACTCGCTAAAAGTAATTAGTAGCCGCTGACAATAGTAACCTTAAGATAACTATAATATTTTTTTCAACAATGAACAGATGTCACAACAACAAGGGAGGGCTTGTAAACAGGAGAGCGATTTGCCTAAGCCAGCATTTGATAGTGCATCAAAATAATAAACAAATATTTTTACTAGTATTTCAGTTTGAGCCAGCTTGGCTTGATCAATTCCACACATTTAGACAAAACATCTTTTGATACTCGTAGTGTGGAAATGTGGAAAGCTTCCCCCTCCTCTACTTTTAAATACACACAGCAATCCCAAGTGTTTTTATCAATGTCATAAGCACGTAGTGACATATAGTTTTCTTCTCCATCAAGCTTATTTTGGAATTTGCCCAGGACATATATTTCCTCTCGAAAACTTAGAGCTCTTGCAAAGTTTCTTGGTGCAACATCATTTGCAATGACACTCCACAAGTTGGTGTCTGGATCATACATTTCACAGGGATCCCCAGCTGTTGAAGCCACAGGAAGGCCTCCAAATACAAACACTTTTTGTCTATTGGCTGCACCACCAGCAGATGCTCTCTTTTCAAGAGTGGAAGGAAGTTTATCCCAAGTGTTCTTTTTAGGATCAAACCTTTCAACAATGTCCAGGTATTCACCTGTTGCACTGATGCCTCCAATAGCATACAAATAGCTTCCATCGGCCACTGCACAAACATTTGATCTGGGACTACTCAGGGGAGAGACTTCCTGCCACTGATTTGTATCACGATTGTACTTCTGTACAGTGTTAAGGTGCTCCCCCTTCTTGTCTTTTCCACCAACAACATACAAGAAGCCTTGAAGTGTAGCAATACCTGCACAATGCTCCACTGTTTCCGGGGGCTTTGTGGGAGACCACCGGTTAAGTGAGGGGTCATAGCAGTCTGCAGTGCTGCTACTTGGACTACTACGACCTCCAACCACAAACAAATGATTGTGAAGGGAACTCATGGTGTAACTGTAAGAATTATGTATTGATCGCATGTCAGCCAGTTCATACAATTTATCTTCAAAAATAAGATAACACACCGTTCTCTTTGCCCCACAAATAACAATAGCTTCTTCATGGGTCCTTAGACAATTTCTTGCAGGCTGCGATAGAAAGCACTTGTCTGTACCATTAGATACCTCACTCATGGCATCTAATATGAACTTTGTACATGCTGCACTAGCCTTCACTAGTGGATGCTGCAACATGACATTGAATGCGTAGTTGCGTGACACGTAAATACAACGAACATGACGTAATAACTGCAAAAAATTTACATCCTTGCATTGTTGATTCTTCTCCATCCAATTTACAATCACACGGAAAACCTCTTCTTCCTCTTTCACATTGATTTCATCATCTCTAAACCATGTCTCGGTTTCTTCAACACTCAGATTCAGAAAATCCTCAGTTCCAGCCACAGCAACAAAGTTGGCAAAAATCACATCACACGCTCCGTTCCACAGATCTTCACAGCGATATTTGAGGGCAAAATAAGCAGCCATGATACAGTTGGAAATGTCCAGCGTTTGTAAAAGGAATTTGCTCGACAAAGCTTTTAAACTCGGAATCAGCAAAAAATCTGCTTGTACATACAACTCGTATGCATTCTCTTTAGTAATCTCAACATGTCCTGTGTACAGATAATCCAAGACTTTCTCCATTACAGCTTTGCTCGTCTCTTTCAATCGAACAACTCCTTCTTTCTTCTCTTTCATGTCACTGTTAAAAGCCTTGTAAAAGAACGGACTTGCTGCACATAACACGATTCTGTGAGCTTTCAAACAGGCTTGTTCGTCACCAGAACCAACTTCTAGAATCGCATCACAGAAATGTTCGTTTCTTCGCTGTATATCGAGGCGTTTCATCATTTCAGTGCAAAACGGATGCTCTTCATTGTCTTGGATTGATTCAAGTAGAGAATCCATGGTCACGCTGACGAAATAGAGCTAATACACAAAGGAGATTGGCAAATGGCAAAATATCGGAAATGGCGTGAATCAAGCACGTGAAATCAGTATGTACGTTATGTATGCAGTCATCAATTATACAATTTGTTCCATTGTGCGTGTGAACACCCCATGCTATGCATGGAACAAAATGTTGGGTTGCAAGTTGCACGAAAAGTAGAACTATCCTCTACTTTTCGCAACGCCGCGAGACAAGTTGCTGCGTGAAACATGCCAATCGCAACTTGCAATGCAATTTCATTAAAATGAATCAATCAGAGCGCGCCCTTCGACCGCGGGATGATAATTTCTAGTAGCCTGCGTAGCTGGCGGTTTTTTTTTTTTTTTTTTAAAGCGCACACAAGCCCCGGGGGGGACTCCCCTATATGGCCTATACGGGGACGTACCGCCGGATAGGGTATGGTTTTTTAATCCTCCCTCGTGTAACATGGCCTTAAGATGGACACTGGCGGGTCCAGCTCCAACTGTCCGTCTTAGAGAGGTGTCCGCCCATAGAGAGTAAAGGTAACGTGAAACTAGTAATTCTGAGATAATAAAGCTGAATGCACAGTGCATACACGTCTGTTTTAAATCTGTTTAAAGGCGCTTACTCTAGGAAAATCTACAAACTGGCTATAAAATATAATATTAGAAAATTGACTCGTTTGTTTCCTTACAATCGAAAGCTTGCTGCTTTTGATTAGAGATCAGTATATACATGTTGTAAACTGTAACATGATATGCATTCGCTTGTTCAAGCAAAGGTTTACGGCTTGTAGTCTAAAAACTTAACTGTACACTCTGCCAACTTGAACAAAAGTAAAATAATAAAAAGACCTTACTCGCTTGCTGAAGTAAAAGTTAAGAGCTTCCTACAAATTGTTATACTGTTTGGTGTCGATACACTTAAGGTTTTATTCAATGTCTTGTAGTGATGAACTTGTAGCTAACTTAAAATTTTTGTGTTCAATAACTTGGCTTTTTTGGTTCTTGATGGAGATATGACCAGATATGGCAGCCAGATGGTTAGGGTGTTGAACTTATGATCCCTGGAGAGGGGGTACCGCTATAGTGGATTTTACTGGTAGACTCTGCCTGAAAGGGGTACCTATTTCAGGCTCTAGGTATATAAAAGAGTAGGGATTTGACAAGTCAAAGTGTACAGAAGGGTAGGGAAAACTGTTATTTCGGTTTTAAAAAGGGCCTTACAAAATATTTAAACTCCCTATAGTTGGTGGAGTATATGGGAAGGCTCCGCAGAAGAGACACTTTGGCACAGCGCTAAACTCACTGTGACTTTCTCAATTTCTGTTTCATTTCACTGTCTCTATGCTCGCTCTACGTTTCGTTCTAAGCTTGCTTCGAAGTTCTCCGAATATTTGCAACTTTCTTTGCGAACTTCGCGAAAAAAAAAACAAGTGGCTCTGGGGACACATGATTTGATTGGCTAGATGTTAACAAAGGCAGTTTCGTTTAACCAAGGGGGATTTTAAAATGGTTCATTTGATTGGCTGTTCCGTATGTCCAGCTAGGATCAGCCAGCTAAGAGGGACAAGCACCTCTGGGGACTAGAA
This sequence comes from Oculina patagonica, assembly GCF_052425735.1. Taxonomy (NCBI): domain Eukaryota; kingdom Metazoa; phylum Cnidaria; class Anthozoa; order Scleractinia; family Oculinidae; genus Oculina; species Oculina patagonica. The sequence continues at coordinate 5,954,479 of NC_135767.1, read as the reverse complement.
TGCGCAAACGCGAGCTTTAAGTTGAGCCCGGGTCATGACCCTCTTCAGAATTTCACCCTCTTAAACGCCATTTCCAGCATTCCTGAGACTCGAAAAGCGTTTGTGAATACATGATATAAAATCTGGAGTAAACCGTATATCTCAACCAACTGATTTGTCGTTTTTCTACGTACTTCATTAATCAAGCAATGTAGAAAGAGTCTTCTCGAACGAGCTTTTAACAAGCCCTTGTGAATGCCCCCTTGCCCCCCCCCCCCCTCCACCTTTTCTGGGGGGATCTTTTCAGTTTTAGTAAAAAGCAGTCGTGAATAAGCGCAGGAGATAAGAGTGTGCAATTTTTACGAGAGTTGACATGGAATCTTAACGTTGCGATAGGTCAACGAAACAGCGCATTTTTGTTGTTAATAGCCTTGTCAGGATGACTCAGTATAAAAAGATTTCATCTTTCCTTTCGCAGAGGCAAGGTACGTTTCCGTTATAAATCTCATTTTCTCGTTTCCTGACACTGTGCTGCCCTTTCGAGCTAGCGTATGCTAGAAGTGCACCAAACTCTAATTATTGATTTAAAATTTGTGCTGACTCATTGTTTCAATTCTGACAAAAATGCGGTGGAACCGATGAATATAAAAAATTCCGTAGGTGTATACTCAGGCGGATTCCGTGAAGACGAATCACCCTGAGCTTTCAAGGAAGGCATTGATGCAGCCTTTTCAAGACCGCTGGTATCGGAATAAGGTCATCGCGCTCTTGGATTTATTGCACTTACTCACCTGCAGCTAACATGTGGTTCTGCAGCCGTTCTCTTTGCTTTTGCATTTCTTGTTCGCGTTTATCCTTGCTTCTCTTTTGCCCGTTTTCTCTAGCCGTAACTCGCTCCGCTTCGTGTCGCTCCCAAGCACTATTTCGTCTCCATTTTCTATTCCTGGCTCACTCAGCTTTGCGACGTTCCTCGCTCATATTGCTCGCTCTGCTTTGCGGAGTTGATCGCTAGCATTTCGCCTCCTTTCTCTATCGCTGGCTCGCTTTGGCCTGTTAATTCTCGCTCTCTGCCGTTCTCTTTCCCGTTGCTCTTCACTTAAACACACGTTATATCAATTCCGCTATTGTTTGTTGACATAACAGTAGAAATAAGATATATTTTTACCATGTAAACGCCTGTTTATATGTTCTCTTGAAGTAATCGTTTTGCTAAGAAACCTCACTATAAAAAGCGACGATGGAGATGCGATTTCCCGCCAGAAAAACGCGGGCTGCCACGCAATTTCCCGCCAAGAAAAGATGGCATTCTCCTCCCCTGGATTTCCTCCCCTGTCGGGTTTCAGATCGGGTTGCCTACATGTGGCTTTGTCATTGTCTCAAATATAAGTAATAACTAGTAATAATCATGGATTAGCGGAGTGCGTTCGAGACAATTTTGTGTGCCTTTTATTCGCCCACTTTACACGACTGAACTCCAAAGACGCGAACACAAGCACATCGAAGAACATGGACAACTACGTTGTTTATGCGCATCCTTACTGCGCACGTAATTCATGTCGCAATAATTAAGCGCGCGCTGATGGTCGCCGTTGCGTTAACTTCGCTTGCAGCTTTTAAATGGCCGGTAACCCCCAATTTTATTACATTTCTGACATGGGTAACTCATAATCTCACAGCGGTGAAAGTTTTACAAAAAAAGTCAATGTGGGAAGATTTTCGCGCGGACGTACTAAACTTCAAAGCGACACACGAAATGACTCACTCGATTTCCACCTTTTTCGAGTTCGATGGCTGACTTAAACTCTACTTCCCTGGATGATATGCTTCCCATGACATTTTTGGTATTATTTTAACTTCGGGTACACGTTTCACGCATTATTTTTTTTTTACACAAAAAATGCAAATTCGATGCCATTTTGACATGTATGAGATTGAGGCCCTCTGCATGAGGTCGAGGTCACTTGTAGCAGTCCAAAAAGTCTCAAACGGTTATGGCATCAGGCGATCGATACCCGCGGGACTGAACCATAGAACCCGCGGGACTGACGTCGGGCAAACGACGCGATTAGTATGCGTTCTCCTTCGTCGAACGCAATAACAAGACTTTCCGATTTTTTTCAGATTCCCTTTCGTAAATGTCGCCTGCAAATCAAATTGTATTGAATTCGAAAGGAAAATTTTTCGGAAGAAAAAGTTGTGAAGAATATCGATGCAAGCGCTAACAGACTGGGAACTACTCTGTCTGCGGGCTCTAGCACGCACAGCGGCTTATAGGATTTGGCGGGTATATGAAGTACCTACCATTTGGCGCGTGTTTTCTGTAGGTTTCATTTCCAAATTTTCTGCGTTGTGGATCGGTTGATTTAGCTTTATTCTATCATCCCGGCCATGGATTCTCTACTTGAACCGATCCCAGATTCCAAGGAACATACATTTTGCACTGAAATGATGAAACGCCTCGATATACAGCGAAGGAACGAACATTTCTGTGATGTAATTCTAGAAGTTGGTTGTGGTGACGATCAAGCTCGTTTGAAAGCTCACAGAATCGTGTTATGTGCAGCAAGTCCGTTCTTTTTCAACGCTCTGAACAGTGACATGAAAGAGAAGAAAAAAGGAGTGATCCGATTGGAAGAGACGAGCAAAGCTGTAATGGAAGAAGTCTTGAATTATCTGTACACAGGAAATGTCGAGATTTCTAAAGAGAATGCATACGAGTTGTTTGCACAAGCAGATTATTTTCTGCTTCCAAGTCTCAAAGCTTTGTCGAGCAAATTCATTTTGCAAGCGTTGGATATTTCCAACTGTATCATGTCTTATTATTTTGCCGTCAAATATCAGTGGAAAGAACTACTGAAAGGAGCGAGGGAATTCATTCTTGCTAACTTTGTTGCTGTGGCTGGAACTGAGGACTTTCTGAATCTGAGTGTTGAAGAGATCGAGGAATGGATTTCAGATGATGAAATCATTGTGAAAGAGGAAGAAGAAGTTTTTCACGTGATTGTTAAGTGGATGGAGAAGGATCGGAATAGCAAGGATGTAGATTTTTTGCAGTTGCTACGTCATGTTCGTTGTATTTATGTGTCACGCAACTTTGTGTTCAATGTCATGTTGCAGCATCCATTGGTGAATGCCAGTTCAGCGTGTACAAAGTTTATATTAGATGCTATGAGAAAAGTATCTGATGGTACAGACGAGTGCTTTTTTTCTCAGTCTCCAAGAGATTGTCTGAAGTCGCATGAAGATACTATAGTTGTTTGTGGAAGAAAGAAAACATTGTGCTATCTTCCTTCTACAAACAAATGGTATTTTCTGGCTTCAATGCTATCGACACGTCATCCTTTTGCATACACCATGAGTTCTTTTCACAATAAATTGTTCGTTGTTGGACAACCTATGGATCCAGATGGCAGCGTCACAGAGTGCTATGACCCATCACATAACCAGTGGACCTCCACTAAGGCTCCTGAAGTTGTGAAGCTTTTTTCAGCTGCTGTCACTCTGCAAGGTTTCTTGTATATTGTTGGCGGAGAGGACAAGGATGATAACCAGATTAGCACTGTACAGAAATTCAATCCTGATACAAATCAGTGGCAGCAAGTCTCTTCACTCAGTAGTCCCAGAAGAAGTGTATGTGCAGTGGCTGATGGAAGCTATTTGTATGCTATTGGAGGTATCATTGGACATGGTGAATATCTGGACATTGTAGAAAGGTATAATCCAAGAAGCAATACCTGGGAGAAACTTCCTTCAACTCACGCAAAGAGAGCATCCGCTGGTGGTGCAGCCTTTAAACAAAAAGTGTTTGTGTTTGGAGGCCTTAGCAAACAATCGACAGCTGGGGATCCCTGTGAAATGTATGATCCAGACACCAACATGTGGAGTAGCATTCCAAGTGCTGTTGCACCAAGAAACTATGCAAGTGCTGTGAGTTTCCAAGGGAAAATATATGTTTTTGGCATTTTCCAAAATGAACCAATCAGACAGCATATGTCCCTGGGTGTGTATGACATTGATAAAAATGAATGGCATTACTGTATGGGTTTAAAGCTTCCTCATGGACACAAAGGAACACACATTTCTCCTTTGCGAATATCAAGAGATGTTTTGGCTAAATGCAAGGAAGCCATATCAAGTGCGACGTCATGATCAGTGCTTACACTCCATAACAGTCCATAACAGTGCAGTACAGAAAAATGTAGAGCTGTCAATTCTCTCAGGGTAAATGTGAATCTCATGTTTGAGGTTATTGCCGCACATTTTTATAGTTTGGCCACAAAATGTAACTTAAAAATACCCTGGAGTTGAGGGCAAAAAAATGGATTGTGTTGTTGCACAGAAAACTTAAGTTCTGTTTTATGAAATCCTTCATAAATAATTGTTCAATGCTGGTAAAAGATTTTTAGTTGGTTTTCCTTTGAAATGGTTACCATCATATATGGTGCTATCTGTGCTTATCCCCATAAACCTTTTTGCTTCTCTTAGCTGGTAGCCCCTTGGCATAAGAAACAAAGGGCTCTGGAAACACAGGACTTCCAGTCCTAGATGCTAGGCAGTCTTATTGTGTACAGAGGTGATGTTTCTATATACTGTGTGAGAGAGCCATGGCATTTTGGACTTCCGTTCAAGATTTCTTTGTTGCAAACAGCTAATTAAAAAAATTCAAATTAATTAAAAATCTTATTTCCCCAGAGCCCTTCATTTCGTGTGCCAAGGCTCTGCCGGCTAAGAGAAACAAAAAGGGCTATGGGGTCAAGAATGGGTGTCATCTTGCTTGGAAATGATATAATATAGAAATTATTTTCTTGGAAAACTGAACATTTCAGTGATAATCTTCTTTATGTTTCTGTCTGGGGCAATGGTTTTCTGATTGTTTTAATTCATGGGATATGCATTGGACGTGCTGGGGCTTTTTTTAATTGGAAGCATATCATGTGATTTGTGCATAGCTCCTTTAAATGATTGAGGATGTAACAAGAGTGCTTAATATACAGTGGAACCTTGCTAACTCCAACCCAGTTAACTTGACCACCACACTATTCCGAACTCAAATCCATTTCCTTTGGATTCACTTTTTCAGTGATTTATTAACAGCTTCCTTTGAACTCAATGCTTTCTTGAACTATGATTTTTTACCCTTGAAAGATCTAGATAGCAGGGTTTAACTGTACTCTGGTAGTTCCCCTAATCATGCATTATGCAGGGATGTCATTAAGGGCCGTAACGTGTAACATCTGTTACAGCTGAGCTCACTCAATGTTACAGGGGAAGACATGGATTGGTGTTATGTTACACTTGCATACAGAACAAAACGCTACAGGTTATAACTTGAATGTTGCGGCCGCTTAAAATCTTAATGACAGCCCTGCATTTTGGAAAACAATGCAGTTCAGCCAACTCTTAAAGGTCAGCCGTAAACATATATAGTTTTTCTTTGAGGTCATGTAGCATGACATTGCAGTTTTACCTTAAATTCTCACTGCAACGACAGAAAAAAAAAATTAGAACTGCTTTACTTTTTCAGACTTTCTCCTTAAGCTTAGACAAGCTATTGAGAAATCCAGGTCAAATATATTCTTAAGTGAAGCATTCATTTGCCTGTATTGGTATTGATTTCTGCCGGGGAAACTACCACTACCAATAACAATAAATTCAAGTTATTTAGATTTTATATAGGAAAAAAAATAGAGGGCTTTAATATACTCAGGGTGTGAACACAGTACTATTTGCCTTTCAGGCTTGAATGAATTGTAGAGTTTGATATATAAGTTTTCATTCAATGTCTTTTATTGACGAGTCTGTAACTCACTAGAAATTGTGGACCTGTTTAATAAGTTGGTTTTTAGGGTAGTAAATGTTGTTGTACTATTGGCATTTTTAAAGCAGTGTGGTTTGAAGGGTTCTAGTGTTCCAGAAAAAAAATGTTTGTTTTAATCCCGGCCTTACCAATCGATGAAACCGATAATCGATGATAATCGATACCAATCGATTATAATCAATGCCAATTTATCGATTGATATTGAAAATCGATGACCAATCGATGACGGAAAATTTTGTGACTTTTAATTTCATCGATTTTCATCGACTGTCATCGGTTTTAATCGATTATCATTGATTTTCATCGATTACCATCGATTTTCATCGATCGCTTTTTATTTGGGTTGATTCAGTATGGGTGTTACCGGTATTACATCAACTCAGTGGCTCTTGAAAGCGATCAATACCTCATTTATTCATTTTCGTGATATACTGTTATGTCTATTATGCATTAAAAACAACATTATTAAGAAATGAGGCAAGGTTTACACTAGCGTATAGATTACTTGAGAAATACAACAGCAAAAGTTGTGTTATGTGCATGTATAAAATGACGTAAGCTAAACAAGCCAAAGAAATATAAACTTGAATAAACAGCAACAGGAAACTCGGAGATAAGTGGCTTGGTCTAGGTAGATTCCTATAATCTCTAAAAGGAAAACCAAGTGAACAAGCAAATACCACAGTCGATCTTTCTTCGCATCGAAGTAATAAACTGGATAGCGAAAAAATAATCCACAGATATTTTTTTGTAGAATGTTCATTGCCGGGTCTATCTGTCGAGTAGCGACCTCCATCGTCAATTAAAGGCCAGTGAGGAGAAATGCAAACCAGCTCAGTTTGTAGGTGGCCTAATTGTTCACGCTGATTAGAAACTTTAAACGCGTTCCCACGCTCTCCCTGTTTTCTCATAGCCACAATCTCCTCACCAATTTCAACGGTGAAGTAGCAGGCATGGTAGCCTTTGACCATAATGTCCATTGCTTTGTCCCCAGCTTTATCCGCTTCTTTAAACATGTCGTTTCAGGATTGCGAAAATCTATTTCCGGATAACCTGGAGAATTGTCCTGGGGATGCCCAAGTAAGCCGCAAGATATTGATAACAATCGATGACAATCGATGAAAATCGATAGCAATCGATGACAATCGATGTAATTAAGGAAATTTTATTTGTGACTATCGATTGGTCATCGATTGGCCGATACCAATCGATATCAATTAACTAACCATCGTCGATTGATATCAATTGATTGATTGATTTCCGATCATCGATTTTGATCGATTGGTAAGGCCGGGTTTTAATTAAACCCAAATGTACCTCAATATATTTTTGACCCAGATATCATAGCACCTGTATGGCACCATGGCCTAATGGTTGGTGTGCTGCTTCCAGTTTGAGGGGTCGGGTTCAATTCCTGGCCAGCGTCACATTAATGTATTCTATTGTGTTTTTGCATTCTCGTCCCCAGAGCCACTTGTCCGTCTTAGCCGGCTGAGCCTGTGAACGAGAAACAAGTGGCTCTGAGGACACATGATTCCATTAATTGGCTATCATTTAACAAAGGACATTTAAATCTTGCCAAGGGATTTTAAAACAGTTGATTTGATTGGCCAGATTTAAATTTCCTTTGTTAAAAATCTGCCAAACAAATCATGTGTTCCCAGAGCCACTGCACTGCCACTGCCGGCTGAGAGGGACAAGCGGCTCTGGGGACAAGAATGGTGTTTTTGGGCAAGACACTCTACTCCCACATTGCCTCTCTTCACCAAGGTGTATCAATGGGTAGCCCCGCAATGGACTAGCATCCCATTCAGGAGAGTAGAAATACTCCTGCGAAAAGCTCCGGCCCAATTAGCCTCGCAGTCGTTAGAGGCATTGTATGAGACCGAATGGTACTAGGTACGCGATGCGTACCTATGTGTTACAACCGCTAGAGACTTGGAACTATTTGAGATATAACCGCTGACTAATAGCGGTCTAAATTCAAAATGGCGGACGTGGAAGGCCTTTTCGTTCAATACAACATTGAAAACAACCCCAGCTATAGCATGAACTTGGCTCTGTTTACGGATGTGACAAACAGCAGTGAACTTCGGCAGCTGATCGTTCAAGGAAAGCTTGAAGCTGCTCTTTTAAACGCAAGCATGGTACTGTATGTCAATGTTTATTATTATGGTACTTTTCTTAGCTATATAGACTTGGTAAAGCTATATTTTACACAAACGTTTACCCAGGATTTAAAGTTCTGTATTCGGTCTAAACTATGTTAATGTCATGAGAGAGAGGATAATATACGATGGTGGGTTTTATTTATTATGGTAGCAGTCAAAACCCTTCAGTTCTTTCTTGAAAAGAATTCGCCACTTTTGTCTTCAGTCTTATTGGAAAGTGATAATCTCAAAAACTTTCAGTAAACTTAAATGGGCATTAAGGTCGCGCAGGACCCTTGCAATCATTACTATGTTTTATTTAAAGAGTATGCACGAACTGCGACGACTGAAGCCGACAACAAACGAAATATTCATGAGAATGTTTGTTTTTACACTCTTTTTTACAAGAGTTGATTCGCGAGGAACATAAACTTGGTGCATTCTATTGTGCTATGGCTAGAGCGAATTTTTAAATTTCCTTCTCAAAATGAAGATAGCACGTTTCGAAGTTTAGATTTCACATTTTTGCTCTCTTAGAAGCCATTAACTTGTAGCAGTTTTTGAAATCGAAAATTTCGTTCTAGCCATAGCACAAAAGAGGTTATGATTTATCACTGTGCTATATAATCATTTAGTTTAGTGCGCTGTTCTAGCTGAAAACTTGGACACAAAATCGCATTATCTGCAGTTAAACTTTTAAGGGCTTGTAACATCACAGACAAGGGTCATCTCTCAGTAAAAGAACAATCATGATGTAATTCCATCATCCCTGAATATCCTTGTTAAATTTTAGAGGAATCGATGTTCAAAATATAGTGAATTAAAGCTTTACAAGATAGCACTCCGTCAAGAAATTTGGCTAATGAATTTATTTATGAGCAAGGGTCCCGCGCGACCTTAATAGATCTTTTTATTTTATCCCTTTATTCCCCAAGCTAGGATAAACTAGGTACAGCAAACTATGTCTTAATCCAAGAGATTTGTAAAAGCCAGATGGTGGTTCAGTCCTCATGACTGTGTTGGTACACTAGCCTGCAAAGACACATGGATTTCAGTCTATTATTGGCTATTGTGTACTGGTAGCCTGTGAACAAAAGAGTAGGAAATCTGTCTGTGTTTACGGGCTACCAATTCTTGGTTTTCATGTTACGTCATAAAATTCTGAAATCAAAATTCACTAGGCCTACTAAATTTTCGTTGTCATTAGACGTAAGATAAGCTAAAAATATATCTTTTTGCAAATTTCCAGAACGATAGTGTCATTCTTTTTTTAAACATAGCATTTTGAATATTTGAGTTCTCCATCGTATGCGACATCAAGCTGAGTGCCATGACAAAGCTGTTTTGTTTGAAAAAAGGCCTTTCCTTTCCATTTTCAGCAGATTGAACATTTCAGATATAATAAGTGGTGTTTATGTGAAACTGTACTAGCTCATGAGCCAAAGATTGCCGCTGTTGTAAACAGAATTGAGTTCCAGATGGTTTCTCTGACATCGCGGCGGCCATATTTGTGTCCCTCGGCGGGACACAGTTATGGCATCTCCATACTAAGCTTTATAAATTTGCGTGGAAAGGTTCGGCAAATAACTCGCGAACGGTACACCGCACAGACCTGAAACTTGGAGAAATTGTTTATCTAATTATCGTCTATAATATTTGAAATTCATAGCTTCTGTAGTTGAATGGTTTCGAATTTATTTTTTGATTGCGTGACAGTAAAAAACCAGCAATACACAATAACAAATATAAAAGACCAAGCAATAAACTGCAGGTAAACAATGACTTCAAAACGAAGAAAATACAAAGGCTATAATTTTACATGAAGACATTCCTCACTGGTAGCCACACAAGAACTGAGGGGGACATTGGCAGGTGCGGACCACTGCAGTTCTGCCAAAAAAAAATCAGCAAATCCTCCCGGGGGGGGGGGGGGGGCACTCCCCTATATGGCCTATACGGGGACGTGCCGCTGGATAGGGTATGGTTTTTGACTCCTCCGGTCCTGAACAGGGTATATAATTTCAAGCTCCTCTGTCCTAAACAGGGCCTGAAGCTGTCCTAGACAGGGTATGGCTGCAAGACTGTCGTCCATGTATTTACATTGTTTTCGCTTTCACTTCAATAAAAAGCATTATTTTATTCGGTGGGATAGGTGTTTTTGCATTTCAATGCTTCAAACATCGCGTATGGGATGCAATCACAATAAAGCGTAAATGATTGTTGATGTTGTCCTTTGTCCTAAATAGGGTCTTAGAATAGGGGGTGTTGTCCTACACAGGGTAGGCATTTTAAGTTTTTATTGTCCTAAACAGGGTCAGGGTTTCAAACCTCCAGCGGCACCCCTATACCTAAACTTAGGTCAAGTACCCCCCCCCCCCCGGCAAATACTGTAATACCACTCGATCATAGCCAGTGCCTTAGTTGTCCTAGTGGAGGGGGTGGGGTGGGGGGAATGAGTGGCAGGACCATAAAAACAATGACACCATTTTTTTGGTTGTTAAAACAATGAAACTATAGATTAACTAGAACCAAAAATACTATCACATGTCATATTAACTTGAGTGACATAATATAACTGTCTCAGTTTGTTTCCATACTAATGATCAGAAACCCAAATGAGGATTAGTTTTTGCACAGGCTATGGTCAACCAAAATTCTAACAATACTTATCTGGCAGGTTTGGAGAATACCACAATACCGCAGTTCATGATTAGAATTACTGAAATACTGCATAAAAAATTGACCAATATCGCAAATCCCATATCCCCCTCAAAAGTTGTTGGGATAGGCATTTGTGATACACAGTAAACAAATATTGTGGAACAGAATGGAGTAGAAATAATTTGCAGATTATTATTTTACTTTGTAGGTCTCAGATCCATTTCATGTGGTCATAGCTGGACATAAAGCTTTTCAACTGTTTCAACAAGGGAAGATGAAGACCAGGACCCTTCATTCAGAGATTATTTTCAACTTGTCGCCTTCAACCAATGTAAGTACAGTTGAACCTCCGCAAATGAGCACCTCACATAAGAAGCAAAGGTAAAGTCTACATTGAGCCAAGTTTCCATAGCCAGGGTTGTCAGTGGGTTTTTGAGTAGCAGGTTCCATCCAAAAAGCAGGAGGCTACGAAACACTCAGAACTTGATAACACACACTCCGAACTGACCTTCTAATATTAGCCAGCGCAGTATTCGGAGTAGCTGGTGAAATGCGCTGGTTGCTGGCTTATTTTGACAACCCTGCATAGCATTAAGTGACTAGGAATATTTCTACTCTCCCTGAAAGGGATGCTAGTCTATCGCTGGGCTACCTCCAGTAGTTAATTTGCTGGTACCCATTTATACACCTGGGTGGAGAGAGGCACTATGAAGGTAAAATGTCTTGCCCAGGAACATAACACAATCACCCCAGCCAGGGCTCAAACAGGGACCGCATGATCTGGAGTCCAGCGAACTAGCTTTTAGGCCACTGCGTCTCCCCCATAAGTGGACACTTATGGGGAAGTATTAGTGGGTACTTTGCCCTAGTCCCAGCCACATGAAAATGTTAGGTCTTTAACTTCCCATTAGTGGAAACCTTTGTCAGTGGACACTTTTTGCTGCTCCCAAGGTTGCTTATTAGAGGTTTCAATGTGACAGTGAACATTTTCTAAGAGAAACACCATTAGAAACAGCTCAAATTGCCTGCTTTAGAGTTGTATCTGCCTAGAGTTGATGTAGTTAAACCCTTTTAATCCATGAGGTCAAAACTGGAAAAAAATCTTTGCTATATAAAAAGACTGTAAATATTACCAGTAGTTCTTTACATGCCCTGTCCATAATTATGAACTGTGGAAATATATTGAATTCATGATGATCTTGAAATTAGGCCAACACTGCATAAGGATTCAGGCCTATTGTTTGTGAAGAAAACTGCATTTGTGGTGTTGGCCTTGAGCAGTATTTTTAATCAGAATTTTGCTGAAAAAGATCCACTGTACACCTTTGTTGATAATGAAGATCATATTAGTGGTACATTCCCTACTCCCTGGGTATGGCTAAAGGTCGGGACACACTAGGCGACAAATTACCATGACAGGTGTTTGCGACAAGTCGCTCTATGTGTACTGCTTCAAAACAAGCTGCTACCACAAGGCGCTTGACACGCAGCGAATTTAATTTGGAATAGTGGGAATGTGAACTAATTTTCCAATTTAGTTTGGCAAAAATGTACATGATGCTCTGTCATTGGCTAATTTATATTTTGTGACAGCGATTTGTCGCAGAAGTGTGCACACGCTGCGACAATGCTTGGTCGTCGTTTGAATTAGTGCGACTGATCCCAGTGACAAAATTCTGTCACAGCGACAAAGATTGTTGCAGAAATGCTCCATGTCACACGAGGCAACATGTTGCAGCAACTTGTCATTGCGACATGTTGCAGCGACTTGTCGCCTAGTGTGTCCCGACCTTAAAGGTCAAATGCCTTGGATTATGTCCTCAGGGAACCCCAGACTCAGAATGTTGATGTTTCTATTTGATCAGTTGATAACAGGCTGGTCATCATTCAGGAACTTTAATATAGATTACTGGGCCGGGTTGTTCGAAAGCTGATTAACATTAACCCATGATTAAAAGCTGATCGAGGGTTCAATTTCTCTATTATTATTTTTATTGCTTATGTCATCTGTGGAGTTTGAGATTAGTCGACTTCAAAACTGGAAGACAGGGAATATTAACAGAAAAAACCTCACTGAACGTTGAAAAACTGATATCAAAATTCATGCTAATCCTGGATTAGCTTTATCGCGCTTTGAACAACCCAGCCCTGGTGAAAGGGTTTCTAGCAGCTTACTGAGTTTAAGAACTTAACTATACTTTTTTACTTTGGCAGATAACTGATTCTTTCAAGAAGTTTGGAATACTAGACAACACAAGCAATGTGTTAGTGGTGATGATAACACAAGAAGATGCTGTTAAAAAAGTAAGAATGGTTCTTGAGTTTGTGCTTGTCTTATAAAGTATTTTTGTGTTTGTGTTAATCAATGAAATTAATCATGTATTTCATTTGATTAATGGAATAAACATAAATGAATTCTTTACAGAGCATAGTAGCTCCACAAGTTGGCATTTTTTCCAGTATCTGTGTCATAAATTATTAGGAGTTTTGCTACTCCCTTAGACTGGGATGCTAGTCCTTTTCAGTTCACCTCGCCACCACCACCACCACACACAAAGTGCCATGCACGCACACACTCAGGGTTTTGTAAAAGTGGTGTAAAAGTTCATTGGTACCCATTTATACTCTTGTTGCGCTGTAAAAGTCAACTATGTTTATCAAGAACACAATGCAGTTAAAATGGTCACAGCTTGAGCCCAGAGCACTTGATCCTCAGTTCAGAACCAATTAAAGCTTTATCCATCTGATAAATAACAGAGAATATTGACTATGTCTTTTTATGTACAGTAGACTACATTTTATTTTCTCCACAGATTTCAGAAGTAAGCAAATTAATAAATGGAAAGCTTGTCACATTAACTACCTTGAGTACAATTTGTGACCAAGAGAAAATAAAAAAGGTAATCGTTTATAATATAGCTACTTTAGTTTACTTGTTAGTGTGGTTAGAAGGGATAAAATGGATCTTCTAAATAATACATGTCTGGCTGAATTTTAGCTAAATTTCAGGGGTCTCATCGTATTGAAATTTTCCTGGACACCTTCCCTGAGTCTTGATTTCTTTTGCCAGGCTGAGAGCGTCTTGTGGTTGCAGAAAAGATATCCGTCTCGCTGTCTTTCAAAATATCGAATTAAGCATTCGCCATTCATGCTAGAAATATCAAGAATTAGTATATACCACACAAGTGAATAGTGCTTTTCGCACGCGCTGATTGGTTAACTCGTAGGTGATAAGCAAAGTAATATTCACCTCCGAGAAGCTAAAGAGAAACAAAGTGCCTTCGCGTGTCGCTCTGTTTACCGAAAGAAATGTTTTGGTCCGCTAGTTATTCAACTTGTGTGGTACATACTAAAACTATAATTCATCTTAGTGTCCGGTGTGTGTCCAATTATTCACCTCCATTTCAATGAATAATTGTTAAATACCTGGCAGTTTTTTACCTTTCTAGCATTCAGTCAAAAAACAGTTTTTATCCAGTACCACGTATTGGCATATATTCGGCCATCTTCTTATGTCGATTTCTCCCGGGAAAGTAAGTGAGTTAGCACAGAGGGGAGACAGCCAGAATTCTGTCTGTGACATTTTTTACACAATGGCAAGAAAAAAACGCAAACTGTTTTTGTGTTTTCTTTCAATTTTCAAAAACACACGGTCTGTATTTCAAAAAACACACACGGTTTGTATTTCCTTCTTTGAAATTAAAGGCCATGTTACACGACGCAATTTTTTCTGCAACTTGTCTCGCAACGTTGCAAAAAGTAAAGTTCAACTTTTTCTGCAACTTGCAACGCGACATTTTGTTGCATTGCAGGTTGCGAAAATGGTGTGTTACACGTGCAATTTTTTTTTGCGCTGTAGGAAAAATTGCGTCGTGTAACATGCCCCTAATCTTCTGTTTTGTTTTTAGATTTATGGTATAACAGAAGAGGAACTTCAATGTGGATCACTACAAGATGGAATTATTACTCGAATAGCAACCAAAGATGCTACATAAATTGTTATAGTGGCTTGCGATTGACTAACAAACATTAATATTTATTTCTTTTCTTGGACTTGTTGTGATGAACTGAGATCCTCGTCGCTTTATAAGACAGACGGTGGTGTAGACCAGTTTGAGCCAAGTCAGATTTTTGGGGCTTGTGTTTGCTGACTACATTGTTTGAAGTTGGTCATAAAGGCTCCTGCAACGCCCACTTACTTGTAAGGCAAACACTCCTTTTTGTCTCGTGTCGTCATGACGACGTTGTCATGACGACACGAGATAATTGTACAGGGGGATATTTTCCCGCCATGTCAATATTTTTCCCGCCATGTCAATATTTTTCCCGCCATGTCAACATTTGCTTTGTGAGGCCGCGGAATTTTCCCGCCATGTTATGAAATTCCGGCGGCATCCGATGACAAAACAAATGTTATCAAAGAATAATTGTTTCTTTACAAAGGTCGCAACTAAAGCGCTGGTTTATCAAACAGTAAGTTAGGAGTATTTATTGTAAAGGGCTTATTATGTAAAAATACAGGCACGCTATAAAAAAGAGATGACGTTTTTTTCTGAACTTGCAGCAAACGAGCAAATTTTAAGTGGTCTAACAGGCAATAAAAATGGAACAGAAATAAGGCCCCTTTTAGCTGGCAACAGTGCCTATCCGCTAACGAACTGGCTAGTGAAACCCTACCCGGACAGAGGACGCCTGACTCAGGAGCAGCGAAAGTTTAAAACCTAAAGTTCGGTGCGCTACGATCTGTAGTGGAACGAGCATTTGGCATGTTGAAAGTTCGTTGGAGAATTGCGTTGAAAAAGGTTGAACAAAAAACGAGCATCATGATCCTAAAAAAGACTATGATTGCT
Organism: Oculina patagonica; assembly: GCF_052425735.1. NCBI lineage: Eukaryota > Metazoa > Cnidaria > Anthozoa > Scleractinia > Oculinidae > Oculina > Oculina patagonica. Next base: position 5,939,021 of record NC_135767.1, on the reverse strand, counting down.
ACGTGACTTTTGCACAACTTTGTATTGAAAGGGGTGACCTTTGTGGCATGAATAACAACAATTTAATAACAGAAGATAAACGATTAGATAAAGACAATTATTTTGATGCCAAATCTTTAAAAAGGTCAACTGTGGCGTTTGTTTGTTCAAATCTAGCGTTGTGCTGTTCCATACTTTTTCCCACATTTCAATAAAAGAACTCTGCCAGTCTGGAGTCGTACTTTTCTGCCTTTCTTTTTTCAGGCGGTTCTGATTCATCGAGAGAAACATTTACACTTTCGATTTGCAAAGCCTCGTTTACACTCGGCTCTGAGGTAAAGGTAGAACTCAATGTATGACCGAAAGAGGGAAATTATATTTGATGAGTTTTCTTAGGATTGAAGAGCAGAAATGTCAATCTAAAGCGCAAAACATACATTGCTTTTTTATTTTTTTGACCCGAAGATTGACCTGAGTCAAGAGGCACTACATGTAGCTTCATATATCCTGCTGTGAATTCCACGCTACAATGGACACAACTTTTATAGACGACAACAACAGCCTTTTCAGTGCATGAATGAAGCTCTTAAGAGGAATACACGTAGATGTGACGCATTTTTTTCTTTAAATTAGCTGTACGCTTTTCAATTTTGGATATATTTGAGCTGCAGCCAGCAGTTATCAAGAAAAATACAGACAAGTTTTACGTTCTTAAAATAACATTCTAACCTTTGCCGACAAGATTGTACTGAAAATCAATGAAATTAATTGTAACTCAAGCAGAAAACGCGTAGAAGAAGAATGAAATACACCAGGTTATTACAAACACATAATACAATGTACTAACCGAAAGAGAGAAATTATATTGATGAGTTTTAGAACGGATCTGAAAAGCAGAAGTGTCTAATAATCAACAAGATGTCATTAGATGGACCTGCCTGTAAATTTTTCGTTGTCGTTGTTGTGCATATAACGCTAGTATACCGCAACTTAAATTGAGCGAGAAAAGCAGTTTTTAACATGAAGCTCTAAAATCTCTTTGGAGTGTCTTGTCTTGTGGTCGCTTGTAAAGTTTTAATTTGTGCAATTGTGAGATGTATCAGAATAACAGCTTCACGTTGCCAATTTAAAGAATAGCGTGCTTTCATTTGATATCTATTATTTTATCTTGAGAGTTTTGGAAAGTAGTTGAAAATCATTTCTGTTTACCAAGCGTAGGAAAATGGTGGATGTTTCAACAGGATATTTACTGTAACAACTGTATTTATAGAGATTACAGTCGTGGAATATAGCAGATATGGTAAAAATGTTGCTGAAAGAGAGGACGATGTAAATATCAGTTGTTCGATCGGTAAGCATTGTTCTTATCTTTGTGTAGACAACTTTTTTTTAAATTTAGCCGCGGCAACAGATTGTATCGGGGTTAAAGAGGGATTGTAATCTAAGCAATTAGTTGGTCGGGATTGAATGTCAAAGTTAATCTTGCACACATAACACATGTCGTTTGAACAAAAGGTTTGAATCGTTTGAATCGTTAGTCGATTGAATACCCAACCATTTTAAAGTTATGACCAGTTATGGTACAGCATAGTAAGCTCTGTGTAGAAGTTAAAGTCTCTCTTTAAAAGTGAGATTTGTGCGAGTTAAACACTACTACATAGTTTATTGCGTACGTTCGCGCGGAATCACATGTCAAGCAAGATCGAATGTTTTCTATTAAGCAGAACCTAGCAGAATATTTCATTCAGTAGATTTAAATAGCGAAGAAAATGACTGTAATTTACACGTTCATCAGCCGCTGCGTTGTAGCTTTGGCGTTACAAAGACATTAAGACCGGCTCAAGAGTGACCAAAACCAAATTTCTCCTCACAATATCAATACTAAATCAGGAGAAGAGGTTATAAGAATTAACAAAATCATCACCACTCGCATGTCATTATCACTTAACAGGCTAAGCGTTCACGAATAAACACCCAAAGCGATATCTCATATAGCGTGAAGAAAGCACATGGAAGTCATAGTATAAGTATACAGTAGAATGTATGCTTAGTGAACCAAAGTGCAATACAGTGCAATGTCTGTCATCTTTTTTCTGCTGTTATTGGAGTTATATAACTGATCGACTTTACAAGCAATAAATAGACGTGAAAAGCGATCTCTTTTTTAAATAAACTCTAAAAAGTGACACGAGACACTAAGCCCAGAGGGCTTTTGATTCATTGCCGAGTTAGGAGCGGTTTTCAATCGAGCATCGGAAAACCAAAACCAAAGTAATCACTCTGGCCAATCACAAAGGACGGAGACAATCTAGTAAACCAATCAAAACACAAAGCAAATACATGTAGCCGATTCAAAGCGCGGGAAAATGTGCGCGAGCGGGTCACGATTGGTTTTGGCTTTACTTCTGATTGGTCGAGAAAGTGGCGCGAGTTTTCGAAACACCAAATCCAAATTAACGAAATGAATCAATAGGAGCTTGAAGTACAAACATGCAACCAGTGCCAAGCGTGGGAAAATACGTGCAAGCCAAGTCGAGATTGTATTTTGAAAGCTGTTGCTCCAGCCCTGATGAACCAGCGTGTTTGATTTTGACGGACTGTCGGTCGAATTAATCAAAATTGTAAAATCCACTTTCACACACAATTAGCCTTTTAATGCGAAATTGAAGAAAACAAGAATAACATTCGACTGGAACGTTTTGTTGTCAGATGTCAGTTGTATAGGCTTTGATGCTTTGGTGGTTAGTTGATTTACAACTGAGCGTATGAACGTCCAGGCCAGGCCCCCTCTTATACCGGAGCTGCTAGTTTAAGGCAAACCAAAAGAAATGATGACGTCATGCACTACAAACCGCCTATAGAGGGACTGTTGAGTATTCCTACCCCAGAAAAGCCAAGTCAAAGTTGACAAGGTCTCTTCTTGCTGGGTGGTAGGCGAATTGAACAAAATAAACCCCAGGTGGTAATGGAAGTATTTTAATTTTCGCTCAGTGGGAATGGAACCCACCTAGCCCTGCTTTTGATTTCCCTTCCTAACTTGGGGTTAAGCCCAGTGGGAAGATTGTCAAACATTGTCTGCACATTTGTATGGTTAAATAAAGGCTTTACAGTTTCAAAACATCAGTTGTATCCATTTATTGGTTTACATATATTCCTTGCTGATAAATGAAATATTTTGCTACCTCGTGAAAACAATGGTCAAGTTCATTTGATTGACAGATTCGGCAGGTCGTTATTCAAATATAGTGAAAAGTCGAACCGCAAGTTTGTTCAGCACAGACAGGGGTTGTCAAGCTCCGACTTGTTTGCAAACATTAGGCAGGGAATACAGGGCTTCAAAAGATTCAGGTGAGATTGTTTTGGTTTTATGCTCACCGTTTCAAGTTTGCAAAACAATGAAGGCTTTTTTCCTGCATATATAACAAACTTGAAGTAATTTCAGTTCGGGCAAACCCAATGGAACTGTGAAATTATGATCGCGTTTGTAAACAATGACACATATATCACTTACATTTAATTTATCTTGCGACATAAATGCGTTAATAATCCTCTTTTAAGTGTCCCTCAACCTTAATCAATCATAACGAAAAGATAATATATAATTTTGAGTATTTTATAAAGAAGAACAAAAGATAATGTCATTGTGATAGATAGCTTTAAAACGTTAATTGTTTCCACACTCGTTCAAACGTTAACCGATCGAGTTAAAAGTAACGTTGAACGTTTGTTTTTTACAAGTTACTTCTCTTCCAGTCGGCATATTTGGCTGTTAGATAGGAGATTAACGTTTTTGGCATTTTCATCGAAGTTATAGACGGTTTATGATACGCTAGTTGTTTATTTACACTATGAAGGGAACCCCGTTGCGAATGACACCCTAGCAAATTAACACCCTCGTAAAGTCAACAATTTGATGAATCCTTTTCTAGTTTGAGCACGAAATAAAAACGTTGTACTTAAACTTCAGCAATTCAAAGGCTCGGTTATGCGTAGGACGTGTAGAAAACTGAATAACTAAATTCAGAAAAGCTTCTGGCAAAGCAAATTAGAATATTCCCTTGACTTTTTTCGCTGTTTCTTTGACAAAAACCCGTAAGAAATTATTCCAGTTAGAAGTTTTCGTCCTAGTAAATAACTTATTACAACTTATAGAGTCTTTCAAAGGAAGTTCTTTAACGTTAATTAATTAACTAACACAAACGCTCAATTCTTAATTAAGCGTCATTTATGTAAGCGTCTTTTATACGCTCAAGTAACTCTTTGTCGAAAGAAATCTGTTGTCGATTTGTACCAACTTTTGGTAGAAACTTTGTTACACCTTGAAAAAAAAAACGATTTTGAGTTTTCTTAATATAACAAAAGCCTTAAGTCACCAATTTATCTGAGAGTTTCCTCTTTTGGTCAAAAAACCCCTTGTTTATGTAGAAAATAAGGAATACGACATTCAAATTTACTTGTCTCGATTTGCATACAAATTAATTTGTTGATAATTGCACAACGAATCTGTTCCTCAGAAATGATCTAGTACAGCACAAAATCTTTTTAAATGCTGCAAAGTAACCTGCTTTTTCACTGCAAGACCATGCAAATTTACTTTCGTGAAATTTTATCAGTTTTTAGCCCAACAGAATACGATGCAAACTGGCTTATGGCTGTTCCGAGCCACGGATTCCAAAACATGTATCACAAAAGTTACAAGTTTTCCTTTTGTACTTGTAAATATTTTGTCGTCGCTGTAGGGTGCTGTTTTTTCATTTGAATGAATGTCATTGTGTTTCGGTATATTAGACACGGCCTCTGTCACATTACATCCAAAACAACTGAGTTTCCCGTGTGCTTTCTAAACGAGAGAGAGTATAGGTTTGTCGGTCGGTGGTCTTTCCAAGCAACACGTATTGCTGTCCGAAAGAAACTGGGTACACGGATGAAAAGTTGTTAATTCGTGTCCAGTGCTCCGACTGCAGAGCCTCCTCCGCTTTCTAAGACCTCTCCCCCCTCCCCTCCCTACTGAGGTCAAGGCTATAGGGGTGCGGGGGGCGGGAGGGGTACGGAAAAAAACCTGGGTAAAGTTATCGATTGTTAATGTTTTTATCCTCGCAGGTATCCACGAAAATGAGTCTTATCGACAAGCTTTCGACCACATTCTGGCAGGAAGTACAGAATTCTTTAATCAGTGATGGTAAGAAGTCGTGTTCTAAAACCGTTTTCTTCTCACAGCGATCAATGTGTTATTTCTCCCTACAATATGTATCCATTTTTAAACGGATAAGTGATGAGAATTACGAAAATAATCAACAGGATGTTGCAAAGGACTTTGAACAATTCAAACATTGCCCGTCCCGTCGAACAGAAACTTCATCGCAACGTCTAGACTGAAAGATAGAATAACTAGGAAAAGAGAACCACTGCTCTTGCTAACAATAAGCTACAATACGACATGGTTTCTAACTTTTTTTATTTTTATTACACAAAGGGAGCTGTGATTAGCCAATCTAAACTCCCTGCAAAACCAAGAATTTTTTTTGTTAGCATAGGCTGTCGATTGGCAAAGCGCGCAATCTGATTGGCTACACAGGTGCCTTCTGTAGATTGATAGACAGCTCACGGAGAGCGCGCTCAGGTTTTCGCTGAATTTTATCAATCAAAACCTTTATAAATCAATTCTAGCGATATTCTGTGTTTAATAGATCAACCACTAGGTTATGCTTAAGCAATTAACGGCTCGCTCTCAGGTTCTATCGACTTAAAAAGGTTCTATCAACTATCAGCCGATAGAAACCTTAAGCCTACCGTCTAATTGTTCAGTAATTAAAACTGAAATATTGTCCATCTTTCAGATCTTGACTTCAAAGAGTATATCATCACTCGCTCTCAAAAGGACGGCAGCAACTACAAATATGCTGTCCGTGTCAATGACGACAGTGAAGCCCCACCAAAAATATTTCACCTGGAGGGTGGAAGCGAGAAGAGGGACCCATTGAAGGAATATCGCACCTTGGAACTACTCGTGACGCAAGTAGATGGAAATAAGCTGTACATCACTGGCATCAGAAAAGACGGCGACTGTGTCTTAAAGATCGCTGGCCCAAAAACCTGAGAACTTTGTCAATACTCTGTGTTACTGTAAAATAGTCGCTAGGTAGTCAGCAGAATTTGTCGATAAAATGTAAGAACTGTATAATTAACAGATAGATTGTGAACTCGAAATTTCTATTTAAGCAATAGTGTTTCTGCCGTGGAACTATTTAAACAATAGAGTGTTTCTGTCGAGGAACTATCGGCTGATAGTTGCCCCGCGGAAATTTGATGTTCTTGAAACAGCTTCGAGGGCAAATATGCTAGTTTTAAGAACATCAAATTTCCAAAGGGCAACTATCAGACCGATAGTTCCGAGACAGAAACACTCTATTGTTTTTATTGTTCACCACTAAATTTTCTTCCGCGCGCACATACAAAAACAAGCATCGTGAATTATTTTTACTTTTGAGGATAAAAAAACTCAATTGAAAGCCGAAATTTAACAAACGAAACAAAACCAGACGAGAAACCCACTAAATGCAGTGAATTTGGTTGGATTTTTTTGTCTGCAGGCAGCTTGTTTACAAAAAACAGTCACGGGCGGGCACTATCGATCCGGGCATTTTTCTTCGGCGGGCACTATTTTAACAATAGAGTGTTTCTGTCGAGGAACTATCGGCTGATAGTTGCCCCGCGGAAATTTGATGTTCTTAAAACAAATATTAGCCCGAGAAGCGAAGCTTCGAGGGCTAATATGCTAGTTTTAAGAACATCAAATTTCCAAGGGGCAACTATCAGACCGATAGTTCCGAGACAGAAACACTCTATTGTCTTTATTGTTCACCACTAAATTTTCTTCCGCGCGCACATACAAAAACGAGCATCGTGAATTATTTCTACTTTTCAGGATAAAAAACTCAATTGAAAGCCGAAATTTAACAAACGAAACAAAACCAGACAAGAAACCCACGAAATGCAGTGAATTTGGTTGGGTTTTTTTGTCTGCAGGCACGCTTGTTTACAAAAAAAAAGTCACGGGCGGGCACTATCGATCCGGGCATTTTTCTCGGGAGGGCACTATGGGCTGATAGTGCCCTCCGTCGGACGGGCACTATCGCGTCACGTGTTCAATTTAAACCAATCAGAATCGGAGAAAATTTAGTGGTGAACTATAACTGCTGATAGTTGCCCGCGGAATATTAGCCCAAGAAGCGAAGCTTCGAGGCCTAATCAGGGGCGGATCCAGGATTTTTCAAAGGGGGGTGGCTGTTTACCAATATTTTTGTTTACTATATTGTTCAAGCCCCAGTTTTTTTATGGGGGGGGGGGGTTCAAGCTTTTAGGCAATTTTTTGAAAGTGGGAGTGCAAATTATTTTGAGTCTGAGGCCCATATTTCATGGAGCCGTAGGCTCTCTGCCCCTAGAGGGGTCTGGGGGCATGCCCCCTCAGAAAATTTTGAAAAGTTCAAGCCTATTAGACGTGATATCTGCGATTCTGAGCAGCTTTATACAGCTGTCAAATAAGTTACTAAACCACTGAAACCATATTTTTTCCCTCAACTTAGTTATATTCCAGAGAAAAAATCTAGTTCTCAGTTATGACATGAACAGTGATTGAAATTTAAAGTTGACAGGCTACGAACTTACAGGAAAGAACAGATCTGCTTTTTTTTTTGCTCATCCACGTGCGTGGAAATTTTTAGCACCTGGCAAAATAGCCAGGGGCCACTTTTGGCGACTTTGCTTGCTTGTGAAATCGCTTCGATGCGAAGAAACGGTAAGAAAACTCGCTAAAAAAGATGTAAATGAAGAAGAAAATCATTCCAGCAAGGCTAAAACAACCCTTGAAAGCTAAAGCTAAAAAAAATCTAAAGCTAAAAGAAATCTAATGTTTTGTTGCATTAAGCCAGAAGTTCGTAAAACAGGCTGTCGAAAATCTCCTATTTTGGAAAAATGGCGTTTCTTAACTTTGAACGGCCGCCTGACTATGAAAGGTGGATGGACGTTGTCCTTATTTCTATTTCAATATGTTTATTTTCATTTTTCTGGTGGATCAAGGGGGGTGGCTAGCCACCCAATCCACCCCCCCCCCCCCGCCCTGGATCCGCCCCTGCTAATATGCTAGTTTTAAGAACATCAAATTTCTAAGGGGCAACTATCATACAGATAGTTCCGAGACAAAAACACTCTATCGTCTTTATTGTTCACCACTAAATTTTCTTCTAATTCTTCTTTTCTTTTAATTTTTTATGACGTAAAAATTTAAAGCCAAAATGTAACCGGCGAACGAAACAAAACTAGACAGGAAATCCACTAAATACAGTGAATTTAGTAACACACTTTGTTTTGGCACGTAATCGATAGTCAGAATCACTTGATAAAAAAAGCTGAGGCGAGTCTGGGTGAGCAATAAGTTTTGTATTTTTTTGCGTGACTAGACTGGATGAGTCAATTGTTTTTTCCATTATACTTTTGCATTACATTTTTCCTTTTATCTAGTGTGCCTTCCATTCGACTAAAAACCCAGTACATTCTGGGAACAGAGATTTTTCGGTAAGAAATTTTCGAAAATAGCAATTCCCTTCTCTCCATTTTGTCACCCTCCTCACTACCCCCTTTCTTGCAAGGAAGATAAAGGGAGAAACTTTATAAGCAGGCAAGCAATTATTTAAATATAGCTATGTGTCCCTAGAGTTATCCGTTCACCAAAGCTATAATTCTGTTAATTCAGTTGTGGAGAAGTGTTATTAAACGGCATTAAATTAGCATTAAACATTGTCTACCCCATTCAGTTTATGCGCAAGCTGACCTGGAAATGTGAAATAAGCCCCTTCCTTTCAAAGGGGAGGGGGGGGGGGGAAGGTGGGGATGTACGGCAATTATAACATAATTTTCAATACCGTCTTTCAGACCTAACCTCTAAAATTCATAGCCGTTTTCAGACCCGACGTTTTGCGTATCTGTGGTGGCAAATCGCGCTTTTATAGATCGATATTATTTGGTTAATTCTCCTAGCCTCAAAAACCAGCCTAGTGTCTAGGCGTTCTCCTTCTTTCTCGTCCGCGAGGTACACATAAGGGAACGGGTCATTGGTGGCCGTTCGGCCGTTGCACGTTGCAACTAGATGGGAAGGGAACGTCTGGGCCTGGTGCTAGTATAGTCTGCTAGAAAACCATTCCCTTTTGGCTTTTGGGGCGGCACATACCAATAGCTTGTATGGGGCTGTATCCTAGTCAAAGTGGCCAAGGGCTGCAACATTGCTAATCCGGTAAGCAAACAGTTACCTTGATTTCTTTGGCAGGATTAAGGCCGATATTTGTGTCACATTGCGCAATTGTTGCGCGCAATGGTGCACAAGTACAAACGTACCCTTTCATTTTCGTGCCTAGAGGCGGCGAACCTTTTGGTCAGCACCAAGCGATTCCTGTTGCGGTAAGTACGTAGTGTAGTCATCATATAGTGGTTTGACTAAATTCTATATAGGGGTATTAATAGAGGGGATACAGAGCCCTACGTAGCTATACACGGCTATACATAGCTATATACGGCTATACATAGCCCTACATAGCCCTACATAGCAATACATAGCCCTACATAGCCCTACATAGCCGTACATAGCCGTACATAGCCGTACATAGCCCTACATAGCCCTACATAGCCCTACATAGCCGTACATAGCCGTACATAGCCCTACATAGCCCTACATAGCCCTACATAGCAATACATAGCCCTACATAGCCCTACATAGCCCTACATAGCCCTACATAGCCCTACATAGCCCTACATAGCCCTACATAGCCGTACATAGCCGTACATAGCCCTACATAGCCCTACATAGCCCTACATAGCCCTACATAGCCCTACATAGCCCTACATAGTCCTACATAGCAATACATAGCCCTACATAGCCCTACATAGCCGTACATAGCCCTACATAGCCGTACATAGCCCTACATAGCCGTACATAGCCCTACATAGCCCTACATAGCCCTACATAGCCGTACATAGTCCTTCATAGCAATACATAGCCCTACATAGCCCTACATAGCCGTACATAGCCCTACATAGCCCTACATAGTCCTACATAGCAATACATAGCCCTACATAGCCCTACATAGCCGTACATAGCCCTACATAGCCCTACATAGCCCTACATAGCCCTACATAGCCCTACATAGCCCTACATAGCCCTACATAGCCCTACATAGTCCTACATAGCAATACATAGCCCTACATAGCCCTACATAGCCCTACATAGCCCTACATAGCCCTACATAGCCCTACATAGCCCTACATAGCCCTACGTAGCCGTACATAGCAATACATAGCAATACATAGCCGTACATAGCCCTACATAGCCCTACATAGCCCTACATAGCCCTACATAACCCTACATAGCCCTATATAGTCCTACATAGCCCTACATAGCCCTACATAGCCCTACATAGCCCTACATAGCCCTACATAGCCTTACATAGCCCTACATAGTCCTACATAGCCCTACATAGCCCTACATAGCCCTACATAGCCCTACATAGTCCTGCATAGCAATACATAGCCCTACATAGCCGTACATAGCCCTACATAGCCGTACATAGCCCTACATAGCCCTACATAGCCCTACATAGCCCTACATAGCCCTACATAGCCCTACATAGTCCTACATAGCAATACATAGCCCTACATAGCCCTACATAGTCCTACATAGCCGTACATAGCCGTACATAGCCGTACATAGCCCTACATAGCCCTACATAGCCGCACATAGTCCTACATGGCAATACATAGCCCTACATAGCCCTACCTAGCCCTACATAGCCCTACATAGCCCTACATAGCCCTACATAGCAATACATAGCCCTACATAGCCCTACATAGTCTTACATAGCAATACATAGCCGTACATAGCCGTACATAGCCCTACATAGCCCTACATAGCCCTACATAGCCGTACATAGCCCTACATAGCCCTACATAGCCCTACATAGCCGTACATAGTCCTACATAGCAATACATAGCCCTACATATCCCTACATATCCCTACATAGCCCTACATAGCCCTACATAGCCCTACATAGCCCTACATAGCCGTACATGGCCCTACATAGCCGTACATAGCCCTACATAGCCGTACATAGTCCTACATAGCAATACATAGCCCTACCTAGCCCTACCTAGCCGTACATAGCCGTACATAGTCCTACATAGCCTTACATAGCCCTACATAGCCGTACATAGCCCTACATAGCAATACATAGCCGTACATAGCCCTACATAGCCGTACATAGCCCTACATAGCCCTACATAGCCCTACATAGTCCTACATAGCCCTACATAGCCCTAAATAGCCGTACATAGTCCTACATAGCCCTACATAGCCCTACATAGCCGTACATAGCAATACATAGCCCTACATAGCCCTACATAGTCCTACATAGCCCTACATAGCCCTACATAGCCCTACATATCCCTACATAGCCCTACATAGCCCTACATAGCCCTACATAGCCGTACATGGCCCTACATAGCCCTACATAGCCCTACATAGCCGTACATAGTCCTACATAGCAATACATAGCCCTACCTAGCCCTACATAGCCGTACATAGCCGTACATAGCCGTACATAGCCTTACATAGCCCTACATAGCCGTACATAGCCCTACATAGCAATACATAGCCGTACATAGCCCTACATAGCCGTACATAGCCCTACATAGCCCTACATAGTCCTACATAGCCCTACATAGCCCTACATAGCCCTACATAGCCCTACATAGCCCTACATAGTCCTACATAGTCCTACATAGTCCTACATAGCAATACATAGTCCTACATAGCAATACATAGCCCTACATAGCCCTACATAGCCGTACATAGCAATACATAGCCCTACATAGCCCTACATAGTCCTACATAGCCCTACATAGCCCTACATAGCCCTACATAGCCGTACATAACAATACATAACCGTACATAGCCCTACATAGCTATACATAGCCTTACACAGCTAGACATAGCTATGCATAGCCCTACATAGCCCTATATAGCCCTACATAGCTATACATAGCCCTACACAGCTATACATGGCTACACGTACATAGCCTTACGCAGCTATACATAGCCCTACACAGCTATACATAGCTATGCATAGCTATACATAGCCATACATAGCTGATTACTGGGTGGTGCATGTAACAGTCTGTCACTTGATCTCACGGAGTATTTTAGAGTGATTTTATTTAACCCGTGAAACAACATCTAACAATTAGTGCTAAATAGTGAAAACTAAACAAAAGAAAACAATGGAATAAGTGTCTAATAGTATCTATTTGAGTAGTAACTATTTCACGATTGAAGTAAAATAACTCTAATTGGCTTCTTGCTGTAATCAGTTTTATTAGATAATCTGGGTCTTGACCATCTAAGCACTTAAAAGTCAACAATAAAATCTTATAGGGAGCCAATGAAGGTGATAGCCCGGACAAGGGTGTGACGTGGCAGAATCTTGGAGAACCCATTACCAGTCTAGCTGCGGCATTCTGTTTTCGCTGGAGTTTCATATGCGAGTTTGGAAGACATAGCTTAAGGCTAAGCAGAGTATATATTGTAAACAAATTAGTCAATAACAGTCCCATGTAACTTTCAGCCAAAACAGCTCACGTTGTTTTTTAGAAAAGCAAAATAAAGGAAGTAAGCCAGTTTGAAGTATTGCTGTTGACAGCCCGTTCCTCTGTAAAGACTGTGTAGTTGTACAGTGAGCAGAAAGATGTGTTGTACAATGGGAGGCTCTACATAGATTGATAACTTTATTTTACATGGATAGAAGCTATACACAGCTACACAGCTACACATAGCCGTAACGATAGCCGCACTCAGCTGTACATCATGATACATGGCCATAGCGGCGAGCGAAAGATAAAGGAAAGGAACCACTGGTCATTTTTTTTCCTCTCGCCGTTCTTTGCGTTGATTCACAACAGGCTACGCAATGTACGGCTATGTGCAGCTATGTGTTGTTGTGTATAAACATAGCCGTATTTATACACAACTACACATAGCTACACATATTGCGAAGCCTGTTAGATGCCAAGTTTTTTGGCTGGTATGGAGTAGAAATTGAAGGAGCATTAGTGAGACCCAGAGGAGTAACTTCTAGAGGTGTCTGGGGGTATATTCCCCCCCCCCCCCAAAAAAAGAAATAATATTAAAAATGTAAGTTTGCAGAGAAGCAATTTCCTTCATTATGGGCAAGCGTTTGTTGTTTTCTGCAACTCTTCCCTACTCGAATAGCGTTCATCTCTATCAAAGCACAGCTGAAAGAATAACTTTATTTAAATTAATAAGACTTTTTCCTCAAGTTGTAGTATTTAAAAAAGCGTGATTTTTTGTCTGAATGGCGTGGTTGCGTGAGATTTGGTCAAAAAGAGTGAGTCTCACGCCAACAGCGTTAGACTTGGCATCTACCTACTAATTTTAGCTATTTTTTATGAGCAAGATTTTGCGACTATTAAATTTAGCGATTTTCCGAAAACTTAAATAAAACAATTTTAATATATAACTAAGATGGAAATATATGTTCAGTAATAGAACAAAGTCTCTTAAAATTGAACGAACATTACCACTGTCAGAAAGAACAAAGTGAATTGCAAATGTTAGAAAGTCGTCCTCGTCATATTTTCTATGATGCCGGCGATCCCAGCTCTCTCCCAACCCTTCTTAATTGTTGCCCTACCTTCTGACGTTGTTATATAGTTGAAAAGGGCCAGTGTATTTAATTTTGTGTTCCTCCCGCGGGCGGGGGTATTAAATAAACGCTTATTAAATTAGATTGAGACAAATTTTAGCGAGTACTAAATTTAGCGATTTTGGCCCAATTGGTTACTTTCCTTTATCATTCGCTCGTCGCAAGGGAGATCAAGTACTTTTTAATTGACGTGTCCCCGCCTCGAAATCTTAGGAATTTCCTGCCCGCTCAGGCCTACTGGAGTATGTTCCCGATATATGAATCTGGACGTACAAGACTGTCACGATTTTTTGATGAGCAGATTTCGACTGGCCTTCTTTCAATTTTCCTAGTGATTCCGCCGTAACCATTAGAACCAATTTGTCTCGACACTTATTGTACTGCTCGTGGGAATATCCCCACAGTCTCTGGTATTTAATATTTTCTGCTTAATATCTGTCAATGTAGCTGTCATATTAGTTCACTTTTGACAAGTTTTCATCAAACACGTGTACGATCTGGACTGACTGCTAGTTGCATTTCTCTCTGTTAAAATCGCTTTCTCGCGAAGATGTCGCAAGGATCACAAGGTTCAGAATCGTTGTCTTCCCAAGAAAAAAGGAAGCGGAAATCGATGCGGGCCTTATTGAAAAGGATGGCGCGATTGGTTATTACAAAAATCGTAATTTTCAGGCCTTGACAAATTTTAGTATTGCCTGTAAAGGCTTCGGTAACAGATAACTCAGCTGCTACAGTCAACAAGTTGATCGAATACCACTCAAGCTGGTATCGCCTGAAATTGGCAGTGGCTGTGTTTCTTAGAATCAAGACCATGTTACAAAAGCAAAGGAAGGTTGAAAGGCTTACTAGTCCTGTGTCAGATCCGGACCGCTGTCCAGCCACGAACACAAAGACATCAGGAGCCAAAACGAAAGGAGTGCTTCGTCATTGTATGCCACTTACAGTGCAAGAGCTTGAAGAGGCCGAGGTTGCCATCCTCCGCTTCGTACAGTTGCAGTATTTCAGTAAGGAGTTTGATGCTCTCAGGGAAGTTAGCAGCAACGACGACAGAGACCAACGGGGTCGGGCAAAGCAAAAGAAAATGGTGTTGAAGAAGACAAGTTCTTTAACTCGTCTGGATCCCTTTGTCCATGAAGAGCTTCTACGTGTTGGTGGCCGTCTCAGCCGGGCTAATGATCTCTCTGAAGAAACAAGGCATCCTGTCATCCTGCCTCGCAAGAGCCATGTTACGAATCTGATCATCCAGCATCTCCATGAACGCCTAGCACACGCAGGCCGCGGCCATACACTTGCTAAATTGAGGGAAAAGTACTGGATTCCTGGTGCCAATGCTGCCGCTCGTCACATAATCGCAAACTGTGTGACCTGTCGCCGTTACCGTGCCCCTGTCGTCGAACAGAAGATGGCTGACTTGCCAAAGGACAGAGTAACTTCAGCTCCCCCGTTCACGTACACTGGCGTGGATTACTTCGGCCCATACTGATTAAGGAAGGCCGAAAGGAACTTAAACGCTATGGATGCCTTTTCACATGTTTGGCAAGTAGAGCAGTTCATATTGAAACTGCCAACTCTCTCGAATCAGACTCGTTCATTCAAGCACTGAGACGGTTTATTGCTTATCGTGGACCCGTCCGAGAGATTCGCAGCGACAACGGCTCGAATTTTGTAGGCGCCACTAATGAGTTGCAACAAGCAATTAATGAGATGGACAATGACCAAATCAGAAGCAGGCTGCGCCAAGAGGGCACAGAATGGATTTTTAACCCGCCAAGCGCCAGCCACATGGGTGGCATCTGGGAAAGGCAAATCCGTACCACCCGCAAGGTACTCACCGTCCTGCTGCACGAGCATGGCACCCGTCTCGATGACGAGTCCTTCAGGACCTTGCTTTGTGAAGTTCAGGCCATCATAAACTCCAGACCCCTAACGTTCGCATCAAGTGATCCTGACGACTTCAATCCTTTGAGCCCTAGCAATATTCTAACGATGAAGACAAGTGTCATACTTCCTCCACCAGGAGTCTTTCAACGCGCAGATGTCTACCTGAGGCGACGCTGGCGAAGGGTACAATACTTAGCAAACCTGTTCTGGACTCGTTGGAAGAGAGAGTACCTCCTGACACTCCAACAACGCCCAAAGTGGAACAGCCCAAAGCGAAACTTAGCAGTCGGTGATGTTGTTCTTGTGAAGGACGACAACTCCTCCAGAAACATTTGGCCCATGGGTCGAGTGATCAAGACGGAACCGGACAAGAATGGGTTTGTGCGCAGTGTCCAGCTGAAGACCCAAACCTCAGAACTACGCCGTCCAGTTGACAAGGTTGTCCTCTTGCTAGCCAAGGAGGAGCATGAACCCGGAGATGAGTAAGGAAATGGAACACTTCAAAGAACTGAACTGAGAATCACTTTTAGTGAAAGTTATTAAGGACTTGTCTCGTTAGTTTTTATTTTATTTTTTCTTGAACATTGGACTTGACATGTCGCTTAAGGGGTCGGGAATGTTACTGCCGTTACGTTACATTGCGACTCGAGAAAGACACGCGTGATGTCACGCACGCAATGGCACTATCCCACGGTGCATTGCGACCGAGGAGTAAACCATGTGCTCGAAGGGAAGTTGAACATCTTACGGTGAAATTGTTTTGGAGCATAGTTTTCTACGGTTTATCGTGTTTTACAGCCGTTTACAGAGGACACAAACTTTTCGAAACCGTACAAAACGTACAAAACGTACAAGTCAAATCGTACAAGTCTATCGCACAAGTTGTATCGTTCAAACCGTACAAGCTGTTATTTACTATACATCTCTTCGTACAAGTATAAAGGTTAAGTAGAGTACAAGTAGCGTCGAGATACAAGTATTAACTGTTGTACAAGCACAAGCTTATTTGCCATCGCTTAATTATCGTTCTCATCGTAAGCTTTGGTTATGGTCATCGAATTGTCAATTATGTACGCGTCTTCGAACTGTGTCCATGTGAGTAAAGCATAAAATTTGTACTGTGTCGTTTGTTGACTCCGAATCGCTTTATGCGCTCACAAGGCCCTCACTAAATGCGACCACCTATCACCTATTGCTGACCACATAAAAACAACAGGCCATGACATCAAATGGGATCATTTTGAAATCCTTGCGTCAGGCAAAACTGACCTCCACTGCAAAATTAAAGAGACCTTACACATTCAAGAACTACAACCTTCTTTTAATGCCAATGTCGGCAGTGAAAGGTTGTTACTTTATTAACTGAAATGTAAATATTAAGTTACTGCCGAAGATCAATTGTCTCAGTCTAGGTTCCAGAACCCTTTCATAACAATATAAATAGTTGCCAAAATTTTAACGGTCATACTTTTGAAAATGTATATAGCTTAGCATACGAAACGTCAAGTTTAGTAATATGTGATTTTTCATGTTTATCACCGCTGTTTGTGTTATATTTTTAATCAAGTTACGATGGCCTAAAACCAAGAGTATATATGATACATGTTCTGCTAGTTATTATCATTTGTCTTGTAGAGAAGAAAATAATAGAAATTTTTTGTAGCTTTAACTAAAGCTATCAAGTATTAATCCCATACCTACCACTACCCTGACTGACAACAACTTGCTGTCACTTCTTTTAAATATTCCATTTTTGCCGATCCTCAGTCATAGCTGTTCTGCTGAGTAACTTTATCAATTACAAGAAAATTGATCGAGACTTGATGGACACTCGTGCGGTGCGGTCGTTTTGTTTCAGAGTTTTCAGCGTTTTAACTATTCAGTGCCGGACTTTAAGAACATAACATTATAGAGCGCAAAATATGCTGGTTTAGTCATGTACTGACACGCTTCCCATTCCCATTTTTTGGCCAGTGAAAATAAAGGCAAATGCCAGTCAAAATAGGCAAATCCCAGTTCCTATTTTAACCCTTAGGGACCCTCATATAACTATATGCCGAACGATGGAGCATTTGGATTTCTACAAGGCAAATTCATTTCATTCAATTTTCAGTTTCCTGGCCTCACTTATTAATCTTCTGGGGTTGCGTCTATTGGCGAGTTCATTCTATCTAGCTTTTTGATAAAGGACCCATAAAGCTAAATTAAATATTTCTTTCTGCGTTAGTTTTCTTCTTATCAAAACGAATTGCAAATATCCGAATCTGTATTTTGAGCAATTCCCGAAACACCCTTTTGTTTCTCAGCTGCATTTTTGATAATGAAATTAAAAAAAGCTGTTTTAAATACTCGTGTATTAACCATTAATTCAACGACTTGAACTCAAATCGTATTCTGTCAGCAACGAGGATTAATTCTCGTTTTGTATTTTACCATATATAATCGGAGTACAGTGGAACCCCGTTAATACGGACACCAAGGGGACAGGCCAAATTGTCCGTATTAACGGGGTGTCCGTATTAAGCGGGGTCTCAGGAAAAAGTCACGGATACATGTTTTATCGACACAAAGACGAAGGCAAACGTTTTTACAGCAACAAAACGTTGTTTAATTGTACTGTTACCGTAACAGATGCAAACTGTGAACCCTGACAGAAATGAATAGTTTTTACGAAAACCTTACGATCTAGTCATAGTTCGAACTAAACTTTATTAAACTCAACAATTGAATTATTTGAAAATGTCGCAACTCTACTATATACAAGAAAAAAACGCATCAAAGCAACCGAACGTTTTCTATAAAGTTTCCTTTGTA
The DNA here is from genome assembly GCF_052425735.1 of Oculina patagonica. Lineage (NCBI taxonomy): Eukaryota > Metazoa > Cnidaria > Anthozoa > Scleractinia > Oculinidae > Oculina > Oculina patagonica. Next base: position 5,920,584 of record NC_135767.1, on the reverse strand, counting down.
ACTTAAACTCTAGATCTGACCGTAACCGTTATTAAACTGAACAAACTCAAGTCGGTAACGTTACTTTAAAAGGAAGCTTTCAGCTTGAGGCACAACCAGGCCGACTGAAACCTTTGCAAGTCACACTATTAGGTTATTACTGATAGTCTTAAAATCGTTTTAACTCATCGCATTCTGTCATTTTTTGACCAGGGTAAAGTAAGAAAATAATTGCGACAATGAAAATTGACAGTTCATAGATAAACAGTGTCCGTAAAGCGGGGTTGACAATGTATGACAGTTTGTCATTGGGGACACGGAAAAGTGTCCGTGTGTCCGTATTAAGCGGGTTAATTTTAAAGAAAATGTATTAGGTTTTCGTCGGGACCAACGAAACTGTCCGTAATACCGAGGTGCACCGTATTAAGCGGGTGTAAGTAAAGCGGGGTTCCACTGTACAAATAAATTGAATGCTCAAGAAGTTTCCCCTTGCAACTATCCAGTCATTATTGGAGTGATACGTTAGCGACTACCACATGTAAGCTTCAGCCTGTTCACAATTTGCCGCCAGGTTTGTTTTGATCATATGATCATATTTGTGCAGTTTCAAGATCACATTGATGGCTAGATGTAAATCAAAGACTGCTGGTCAAGGATCCGGGTCGTGCTATTTTTGAGACAATTAATGTACTTGGTCTACTATCCCTGACAGCGAAGAAGACAAAGAGGCAGCCTTAAATGACTCCATCATGCAGAATTGCTGCCAGTCAGCGCTCCTTTAAATATCGTGGTGTAAAAACAGGGGCGTATCTGCCTACATGCAAAGTACGCAACTGCTTATCAGAATTTCCCAGATTTTTTTACATTAAAGAAGAAATGCAAAGGGTTTAAAAGTAGTGTAATTTTTCTACGCGTTATGGTGTTTTTTCTTTAAACTTTTTCTGACCGATGATTTGGTAGGAACTTTATGAGCGCGCAAAGGGAATGGCAGCCGAATGTGGATAAAACAAAAAATGCCGCGTCAATGGGGGAGTATCAGCAGACACGCCCAAGCAGTACTGGCGCAGAGCTGTTTTACCACTTGTGGACCGTATGGAATAATTTAAACAAGGATATGAAGAAAATGACAGACACAATTTGTACATAGACTCTCATATAGCATTTCATTTGTACATAGTTTCTCTTAGTATTTTTTTATTACATATATTATGTTTTATTTTGTTATTTTAATATTGATGCTGAGAAACACTTATCAGGGATGCTCATAAGCTAAGGACTCTTGGTTTTAGGCCATCGTAACTTCATTAAAAATATGAAACAAACAGCGGCAAACAGCGGATGCTCAATCAAGTGAATGTATGTTAAGTCAAAACGTATTATGAAAATTAAAGTTAAAATTTGGGTCGTAACTTTAATGGAACGGTTAGCTATGTATAGCTATGTACGGCTACGTAGGGCTATGTACGGCTATGTAGGGCTATGTACGGCTATGTAGGGCTATGCAGGGCTATGTACGGCTATGTACGGCTATGTATAGCTATGTAGGGCTATGTACGGCTATGTAGGGCTATGTAGGGCTATGTAGGGCTATGTACGGCTATGTAGGACTATGTACGGCTATGTATAGCTATGTAGGGCTATGTACGGCTATGTAGGGCTATGTAGGGCTATGTACGGCTATGTAGGGCTATGTAGGGCTATGTACGGCTATGTACGGCTATGTAGGGCTATGTACGGCTATGTAGGACTATGTAGGACTATGTATAGCTATGTATAGCTATGTAGGGCTACGTATAGCTATGTAGGGCTATGTACGGGCTATATACGGCTATGTAGGGCTATGTACGGCTATGTAGGGTTATGTAGGATTATATACGGCTATGTAGGGCTATGTAGGGCTATGTAGGGCTATGTAGAGCTATGAACGGCTATGTAGGGCTATGTAGGGCTATGTACGGCTATGTACGGCTATGTAGGGCTATGTATAGCTATGTAGGGCTATGTACGGCTATGTAGGGCTATGTAGGGCTATGTGGGGCTATGTAGGGCTATGTAGGGCTATGTAGGGCTATGTAGGGCTATGTAGGGCGATGTAGGGCTATGTAGGGCTATGTACGGCTATGTAGGGCTATGTACGGCTATGTAGGGCTATGTACGGCTATGTAGGGCTATGTAGGGCTATGTAGGGCTATGTAGGGCTATGTAGGGCTATGTAGGACTATGTAGGGCTATGTATAGCTATGTAGGGCTATGTAGGGCTATGTAGGGCTATGTACGGCTATGTAGGACTATGTACGGCTATGTACGGCTATGTACGGCTATGAAGGGCTATGTAGGGCTATGTAGGACTATGTAGGGCTATGTAGGGCTATGTAGGGCTATGTAGGGCTATGTAGGGCTATGTAGGACTATGTACTGCTATGTATAGCTATGTAGGGCTATGTATAGCTATGTAGGGCTATGTACGGCTATGTAGGGCTATGTAGGGCTATGTACGGCTATGTACGGCTATGTAGGGCTATGTACGGCTATGTACGGCTATGTAGGGCTATGTAGAGCTATGTAGGGCTATGTAGAGCTATGTACGGCTATGTATAGCTATGTAGGGCTATGTACGGCTATGTAGGGCTATGTAGGGCTATGTAGGGCTATGTACGGCTATGTAGCGCTATGTACGGCTATGTAGGGCTATGTAGGGCTATGTACGGCTATGTAGGGCTATGTACGGCTATGTAGGGCTATGTAGGGCTATGTAGGGCTATGTAGGGCTATGTAGGGCTATGTAGGACTATGTAGGGCTATGTATAGCTATGTAGGGCTATGTAGGGCTATGTAGGGCTATGTACGGCTATGTACGGCAATGTACGGCTATGTACGGCTATGTAGGGCTATGTAGGGCTATGTAGGGCAATGTAGGGCTATGTACGGCTATGTAGGACTATGTACGGCTATGTACGGCTATGTACGGCTATGAAGGGCTATGTAGGGCTATGTAGGACTATGTAGGGCTATGTAGGGCTATGTAGGGCTATGTAGGGCTATGTAGAGCTATGTACGGCTATGTAGGGCTATGCAGAGCTATGTAGGGCTATGTAGGGCTATGTAGGGCAATGTGGGGCTATGTACGGCTATGTACGGCTATGTAGGACCATGTACGGCTATGTACGGCTATGTACGGCTATGTACGGCTATGTAGGACTATGTAGGGCTATGTAGGGCTATGTAGGGCTATGTAGGGCTATGTAGAGCTATGTAGGGCTATGTAGGGCTATGTAGGGCTATGTAGGGCTATGTAGGGCTATGTAGGGCTATGTAGGACTATGTACGGCTATGTATAGCTATGTAGGGCTATGTAGGGCTATGTACGGCTATGTACGGCTATGTAGGGCTATGTACGGCTATGTACGGCTATGTAGGGCTATGTAGGGCTATGTAGGGCAATGTAGGGCTATTTACGGCTATGTAGGACTATGTACGGCTATGTACGGCTATGTACGGCTATGAAGGGCTATGTAGGGCTATGTAGGACTATGTAGGGCTATGTAGGGCTATGTAGGGCTATGTAGGGCTATGTAGAGCTATGTACGGCTATGTAGGGCTATGCAGAGCTATGTAGGGCTATGTAGGGCTATGTAGGGCAATGTGGGGCTATGTACGGCTATGTACGGCTATGTAGGACCATGTACGGCTATGTACGGCTATGTACGGCTATGTAGGACTATGTAGGGCTATGTAGGGCTATGTAGGGCTATGTAGGGCTATGTAGAGCTATGTAGGGCTATGTAGGGCTATGTAGGGCTATGTAGGGCTATGTAGGGCTATGTAGGACTATGTACGGCTATGTATAGCTATGTAGGGCTATGTAGGGCTATGTAGGGCTATGTACGGCTATGTACGGCTATGTAGGGCTATGTACGGCTATGTACGGCTATGTAGGGCTATGTAGAGCTATGTAGGGCTATGTATAGCTATGTACGGCTATGTATAGCTATGTAGGGCTATGTAGGGCTATGTAGGGCTATGTACGGCTATGTAGGGCTATGTACGGCTATGTAGGGCTATGTAGGGCTATGTAGGGCTATGTAGGGCTATGTAGAGCTATGTAGGGCTATGTAGGGCTATGTAGGGCTATGTAGGACTATGTACGGCTATGTATAGCTATGTAGGGCTATGTACGGCTATGTACGGCTATGTACGGCTATGTACGGCTATGCCGTAAGGCTATGTAGGGCTATGTAGGGCTATGTAGGGCTATGTACGGCTATGTAGGGCTATGTAGGGCTATGTAGAGCTATGTACGTCTATGTAGGACTATGTAGGGCTATGTAGAGCTATGTAGGGCTATGTAGGGCTATGTAGGGCTATGTACGGCTATGTAGGGCTATGTACGGCTATGTAGGGCTATGTACGGCTATGTAGGGCTATGTAGGGCTATGTAGAGCTATGTACGGCTATGTAGGACTATGTAGGGCTATGTAGAGCTAAGTACGGCCTTGTAAGACTATGTAGGGCTATGTAGAGCTAAGTACGGCCTTGTATAGCGGTGTATAGTTATGTACGGCTAGGTAGGGACATGTATAGCTTTTGTATGGCCATGTACAGCTGTTTAGTGCTGTGTTTCCTCTCCTATATATTCCTTATATGGGAATTAGTCAAACCACTATATGTTAACTACATGACGTATCTACGCCTGTTGCTGATGACGGTGCTGATTAAAAAGATCGCAGGCGCTGGGATGAGAATTTGCTTATCTCTTCCGGTGATATTCTTGGAAAGATTTGCATTCATCTAGAATGAACGTCATGCTAAGAGGGCATTCTTCTCATTCGAGTTGACTGAATTTTTGCCAAATTTCATAAACAGACTTAATTTATATATTATTTATAGTTGACGAAACCCCTTTATTCCTGTAAACATTATGCTTATTTGATAGCGGTACCATTTGCTTCAATGCCTTTGCAGATAATAGGCTTTGCAACTCATCGACTTCGATTTGGTTGCGAGCTGATTCAAGCTTATGTGAATTGATTTCGGATCGCAGCAGAACGTGTTTTGCTTCTTTCAAAAATGGTCAAGTATTCTACTGGAACCCAAGCCTTGTTGTTAGAAGAGACCCTCGACCAGCGAACTCAAAACCTTATGAAAACGATTAGCTGACCAAATTTTACCTTAAAAAGCGAGGATACACGCTTTGGATAAAAGAAAACAGCATTAGGTAACATTTTAACACATTTATTGAGCGATTTTTTGCTTATAAATCGTTGCTAAGAATTCTCAAGTTTCGCCAAATTTCATACAGACGTAGTTCTCTACCAGGCTTATTACAAGGCGTCAATATGTAACTAAAAATGTAATGCAACGGGTTTTTTATACTTGCGCGATAACTTTTCAGCGTACTTTTATTCGCACTAAAACTAGATGAACTTCTGTAATTTAACTTACGCCGGGCTACATTTGCTTAGTCCTCATCGTGGTTCGACTCATCATCATCGCTGTTCATGTTTGACTGTAGGAATCGCATTGATTTCCGTATGTGATAACGTGAATATCGCCTGGATTCTTCTCCGTGCCAAGACCCACCATTGTAGTAAAATGTTTCTCCAAATGCACGTATCATTTTCCTTTTGAAGATTGGATAACTTTCCTTATATTTCTTCGCCTCGTTCTGCCAAGATTTTTCTGCTAGCCAGGTATTCTCTTTCCCCCCTTCCAACTGATCGTTCAAGCGTCTTTTTTCTTGAAGTCTCTTGGCCTCGATCTTGGCCGCCCGCGCCCTCGTGTAGTATTTTCGTCTAGGACCTTCACTAACCCTCTTCAAAGCGTCTGCGGAACCCTGATCGTGCTGAATGGAATCGTTCTCTCTTTCTACTGTGCGGTTTTTGGATTTCTTTTCACTCATATTAAACTGCTTCCGATCCGCCCAGACACAACAACAGTTTAATTGTGGTAGTTGTGGAGCGAGAAGCGCAAAATGTGCGTTGCAAGCTAAACTCAAATTCAATGTTAATGTATGATTAACCATTCCAGTCATTATCCCGCCAAAAATTCAAAAGAATGGCAGAAATTTATAAGCATAATTATAGCCAACCGCTGAGCGAGGAGGTCATACAATAGATTCTGGGTAGAGATTAAATCAGGGATTAAATGTCAGCTGGCGCATTCATTATGCTCACTTCAAAAACGAGTGATGGCCTGGACCGAAAGTATGCGTGTGTGCATGGCAGATAGGGAACCCGGAACTCAGAAGTCGGAAGTCGGAAGTCTGAACTCAGAAGTCGGAAGTCGGAAGTCTGAACTCAGAAGTCGGAAGTCGGAAGTCAGAAGTCGGAAGTCGGAAGTCGGAAGTCGGAAGTCGGAAGTCGGAAGTGACCATTCTCGGCCACGGTAGTCTTGCCACGTGCCGGAAGATGACAGACCAGGAGTTAATTTCTGAGTTTCTCTGCAACTGTCCTCCAGTAGTGCAATCTACAGGCGTTTGCTCCCTGAACGGTCTAGTACCTTTAGTTTCACAGATCTCCAGCTCGCCAACTGGACCATTAATTATTTTTTCTCGACTTATCTAAACCAGGAAAAAACTTAAGGTGATTCCCTAGTATTGCACTGCGCATCCTTACTGCGCAGAATTTTACGCGTAATTAGCGCGCGCAAATAAACAAAATGGCGGCTTTTGTCTAGGCGGCTTGGCTCACGAGAGCGATAAATCATCGTTTTCTCGTAAACGAATACGGTGACCTATCACTTTTTTCTCTTAGATTGAGAGTATCGATCAAATTCTTTCTGTAAAATGAATAAAGATCAATTTCTATGGCAGAATAATACATAATCAACGAAAACGTGTACTTTCCCAGCACTTGCAAAGGAATTATTAAGGAATTATGTGGTATAATAAAAGACCTTGTATATAGTATATACAAGGTCTTCCTGCTCCTAAACGAATACGGTGACCCCCCCTTTTTAATTTCAAAATGTAACTTCCCTGAAGGTAAACAACAAACCGGCAATGTTTGGTTGAAAATCTATAAGCAGTTTTATTTCCCAGGAATTACCTTAACATCGCATTAATTTTTTCTTTTAGTGTTCCATCCCACAAATGCTCGCACGGATTCTCTCGGCCCAGGTCATCACTCTTTTTTGAAGAAAGGTGTGGTGCAAATTTTGAGGTCTGTAATTATTTACGAAAGGGTAGTAAACAGGGGTGATTTTAGCGGTTATTTTCCAAACCACTCGTTACTGAAAGCAAAGAAAAAGGACTCAGTTTTGGGAAGTTCTACCTCAGTGTCATTGAATGGAGGTAAAGAACTGTTTGGGAAGATATAAAGACTGAAGTTCAACTGAAATTGGTGTTTTTTTTAATTCTTTTTTTGAAAAGGGCCAACGCTTTCCTTTCCTTTACAACACTTGCATAAAATGGGTGAAATCTCTATACATGAATAATTTGACGACAAATTAAATTTACACGTTTAAACGGCAAGCCCTGAAATAATACATACAATGATACATGCAAGGCTTGTACAACAAGGTCTTTATCAAAACATGGACATGATAAGTATTGTTAACAAACACTTCTGAAACCCTCTTGTACACATACTTGCGAGGGTTTCTAAGAAGCCAACACAAAAGATTCACATTTAAATGCCAAAAAAGTGAATGCTTTCACAATTCGTGATACCCTCAAGACAAGTGAAGAACAAAATAATGGACTAGATCTGAGGGACAAACAGGGCTTAAACTATGGCATAAGTTTATTGGATTTTGATTGAATTTAAACATCCGTAACTTCTGATCTATTAAAAAAATTCAAATTTGTCAAATTAAAATTCTCTATAGGAATCAGCTATATAATTCACTAATCGAAAGTAGACCAACCATAGCCGCTACGAAGTTAGAAAACTGTCTTTTAAAGTCTTCTCCTGTCGCTTGAAATTTTGAGGTAATTTGTTTAGATTACAAGAGCTTTTATAAATTTTTATAATCTTGATTTTGGCCTCAATATGTTCTTTATGTGGAAAAAATTGTTACAGAACAGGAGCCGATTAAAAGACATATTCACTGTTAAAATCCCTAAAATACCTCATTTCCAACCTAGTCCCTAGGCGTTCTCTCTTGTTTCGGTGACCCCGCAAAGCCTGGGGCGTCGCCTACTTTTCGGTGACGTCACCGCTCACGATGGAGCCCAGACTCCCTTGAGCCGAAAAGCCTAGGGACTAGGGTCGACTAGGCTGTCTCAGTGCTATATGGAGTTACAAAAGTTTAAAGCGGAATAAAATCCTATACATGTAATAATAGCTATGTTTTCCTTCTGTCGAAAACCGTGAAACCACTGACTAACTTAAGGCAAGTCCAAGATGCGCTAATAAAGTTCTATCATTTCCTAACAACACAATCTCCGTTGTCATCGATAGCTGTGATGCAATGATTGTCATCTACACGGAGATTAATCAGCTGGATTTCCTTTAGCGGGTCTCTGGCTGCGGACGCGCCTGAAATGTGTAGTTCCACTGGGATTTCATCTTTAGAGTGAACTGCTGAATATTTGTATTTTCCTCCTCCTTCGGCGCGTCGGTGGACGATACGGTATTCGTCAAAACCTGTAGAAAGGTCATGATTGGCTCAGTCAGTCGGCAAATACTCGTAAAACAAACGCAGAGGTTCCGAATTTCGTTAACCAATCAGGAGAATGCACGAGCACCTGCGAGAGCAGTCTTGCAACTAAGGAAGACTGTCGGCGGAGCAGGGTAAAGGCGGTGTTACACGGGACACCATGCAACAATTGTTGCGCAAAAATCGAACACCGTGTAACAATGCACTGGGGACGATTTTTTGCACAACTTTCTACTCGGCAACACGCTGCGAGTTTTTCAACCCAAGTCAAAAACTCGCAACGCAAGATGACAAATATTTAGAAAGTTGGCTCGTGTAACAGGGTCACTGTCGATTTTTTGCGCAACACCTTCCCAGAACTCTGTTCAACATGGCCTGGACGCGCATTACTCGGATACGCGAAATGTTGCGAGTCGACGTTGCGCTGAAAATCGTCTCGTGTAACATGCATGTTTCCAGGTACATTTTGCATGATGTTGCGCGAAAAACCGTCGTTGCAAGTTAAGGGCACCCAACGGACTGTCTCGGTGAATATCTGTTCGACCTAAAATCGCCTACGATTTTCTGATTAAAGTGGGATGAAAATCTGGAGATTTCTTATAAACTCAAATTCTCGTGACATGGGAAAAGTAATGCCTGTTGTTTTCGGAGAGAGAAAAATGTCGTTTTGGATACGAAAAAAGGCCAGCTACAATTATCGAGAAGGCAACAGCGGCTCGTAAATTCGGGTAATAATATTTCGTTCCCTAAAATTTTCTGAAGATTAAAAGTTTAGCTAGCGTACCCAAAAAGATACAATTTTCTTAGCATTTAAAAATAAAGCTTTAAATCGCACAAAAAGTTCGCTTGTAATGTATAAACGGCGTTCCGACACCTTTAGTTAAATTTTCTCGTTAGGTGCCCCTGGCAAGTTGTCCCGTGTAACACAACCTTAAAGGTTGCGTACAACATCTCAAATAAAGTCACACCTCTCCTTACGGACTTTGGGGGTTGGACGTTTGGTGCAGTGAAGTCACTGTGTGCACTTTCATTCAATGTTACACAGTGTGTAGACACCGTTTACTTCCCCAACATGGCGGCTACACTTTCTTGAATGTTAGAGACTGATTACAAAGCCATCAATTGATCATTAATTAGCGTACCGTCTAAATCTCCTGCTTCCATCTTTTGCCATTCGTCTGCTGATAAATAGTTGATCAGATCCATAATGACTTCTCTATTTCTGTGGCTAACGTTTAGTGCTAGTGTCGCCCTGGTTGAAGCAAAAGATTGGTCGTTTATTTGTTTACGGAAAAATCTTTAGAACTTTATCAAAACGTTTTCTAGAAGGAACAACCTGACATGACCTTTTCTAGATGTTTAAAGGTGTTGAAACAAGTTGAATAGAGTTCTGTCCGAGATTTGATTTACTTTTTTTTAAAAAAAACACGTGTTTGGAATTTTAAACATTGATTGTTCGCTCGCGATACATGTTGACCGGGCGAGGGGCGGGGCACTTAGATTCTGGCGAAATTGCTAGTCGCTCCTTTTAGTACTTGAAAATAATGTTTAAGAAATTAATCGTTTTTGCCTGATACCGCGAAAATAAACTTGGGCCATCCCCTTCCCTCCCCTCCTTATGGTGCCATCTATTTAGAATTGTGACTAACCTCGTTCAGTTTACATTATGCTCTTTGACTCAGCCATCTTAAAAGGTATTTATTGAGAAAATGTTGAGTCAAAAACATGTCGGAAACATGTTTAATCATCATAAAGAGCGAAAAAGTCTGAACTGCATTTTTAGCCTAAAATTTGCTTTCTTCACCACATTGGGTAATCTTTATTAAGGTCTTTCGAAACATGTGTGACTGTTTGAACATGCATTTGAGCCCTGCTAACCAAGGAAGGTTCTGGTACCTTTAAGAGTACTTTCAAACTTTCCGACTAGAGTTTCGACCGCCATCTTGGCCCGATTTGATGACGTCACAATTACTACAATGCTGTATATATTTCTCCATGCCAAGTCTTTAAAGTCGACTTTTGCGAAATTCTGGCAGCGAAAAGTTCAATACGATCAAATAAGAAAATACTGTAGTCTTTTCTCTCGTAAGTACGAGACGAGAGTAGTTGATTATTTCTGAACACAGAAAACTTTCCATACTAAGCGAAAAACAGCAGAAGGGGCCGATTTTATCGTCGGCGCTTTAGTATCAAGCAGATTCCTAAAAAGCCGCGCACATTTAATCTCTTTGATGAATATATAGACAGTCGCATACCTAGTAAAAACAGTACCATTCTTTGCTATAACATTTCTGTAAGTTACATGTAATTGTAATATATAATCTAGATTGAGAGAAAAAAGAAGTTGCAATTAGCTATGGTTTTGTTTATAAATGCCGATGGCTTAGATAGGAAGAATTTTGTTTACAAACGGCCTAGATCGTGATTACGGGATGAAATAAAGCTGTAACCTTTGCCCTGTCCGCAAACGGAGTAATTGCATCGGCCAATTTTTACGCCATCAACAAATATGACCTGTATATGAAATATGCAAACAATGAAAAAAAAATTCATTCCTGACAGCATAAAAACACAAGCACCCTGCCAGTTTTCTTATCAGAACCTGCATAAGACCGCAAGGGTCTAGCTTTCTTCGTTCTTTTAATACCAACCATACTCAATCCGGAAACTCTACTTGACAAAAGAAAGCCAGTAAAATGCTGAAAGCCATTAAAAAGACTTCGAAATCAATCACTCATGTTGCACGCCCAAAACGTGACCACGAGCATGTCAATGGTTTTCTTTCTCTAAATATTCGATTTCGGAGGACTTGAAATTGGATTTCCTTTTTGTACAGTGAAAGTAGTTCGTTTTCGCCGGAAAGGCCTGTTATGTGCTTCAATCTGTGTTTTTGTATTGGCGTATATAAACCACTGTGATTAAATATACAACAGGGTTTACATATGCAGAGATGAAATTATTTTTACAGCTTTCAAACTAAGGCGTATACCACTTAACCCTGGAATAAATATTAACTGTTGGTTATATTTACTTCTGCAGAAAAGTCCAAACATTCCTTGAGAAAAGGCTGTCGTTAATTTTTTGCAGACAGAAAAAATGATCTTCTACGATACAAACATTTTTAGTTTCACTGAAGGAAGAGTTCTACAGACGCCCAAGTGCTTTTTTCCGCTAGCTGTTTTTTTAAATGCATTTTAGTTATGCGGTATTTTGACATTGAGAGTATACACTTAAGCTCGTGCTGACATCGAGTAAACAAAACCTCTCAGCGATTTTCCAATTCCTTAGCTCTGTTTTTATTATCATTGTGTTAATAGTTACAGTTCAATATGGTGCCGTCATAAAAATGTTTTACAAAGCTATGTTGTCGGCCGATCGTAGCTGCGATGCTTAATTATTCACGTAAACTACAAACAGAGACGCTGCCGTAAACCCGCAGACGGAGGGGGTTTGTTAATTTCATCAAGATGTAATTTCCGTTTGCTTATCTCTCGAAAGAAGTAGAGAAAAACAAAGAACCCCTCCATTTAAACCTGACAGCGAAAAATCGACATTGGATAATGCGAGCTTGAAGAACGAATCGATTCGAACAGTAATAGCAAAGTACATTTCTTGAGAAAGTAGTACACACTCTCTGAAAACCGGTCAAACGTGAAATTCATCTTTGTTTTTAAACCCACAATCTATATAACGAAAATGTTCTTTATATTAGACAAAGCAGTTCGATTAAAAGCTTGGTTATCGTTTTGTTAAGGAATACAAACCATTTGCTGTAACAAGCCGTTTCATTAAGCCACACAGAGCGCCCTGGGTGTCTTAACGAGAGTTCAGAAATTACCCAGCAAATGAAGTCAGTAATTGACAACGTAAACAGACGTATCGTTAACTGGGTCTTAACTCTTGAATACTGCCGTTTTGATCAACTTTTAAAACATGCTTCTTCGATGTTGCACATCGCAAAATAAAACTATATAAAACCATTAAGAAAGTTATTTACCTTTGTCAGTGAGACTGTATGCAGCGATCACCAAAAAATCTCCGGGTTTTTGAGGAAACAGAACTTGACACCGTGCGTTTAACCACGCACACAATTGAGATAAGTACAATGTACGTTCCCTTCTCAATGGAAACCAATTAAATGCACCATAGAACACGCAAGCGTTTCATTGGTTGAGGTCCCGCTAATTGACGGAAATAGCCGACAGTTCAATTAATTAATTAGTCGGCGGTCTGTATAAAGGAATGTAAAAATCACGCAATCACGCCATGCTTATAAAACAATTACGCTGTTTGATTTAGCAATAACCAAAGTAACATTAGTTACCACAGCAAGCACACTTTGCGTAATAAACGAGGAATATTATTAGTTTATTTATTATATTATTAATTGAGATTTTGTAAACAAACTTCTTGAAGGGTTTACAATGAATTAAAAATATTCCCCGTAACCTTTATTTCTCAAATTGCAACCTCATTGAAGGGTGTGAAGGGAACAGTTAGTCAATTAATTGAATCGATGATAAATTAGCAAGTGAAAAGTCTTCTTCTTGGCTTGGTAATTTGACTACACCCTACGGACTAATGATAAATGTTCCAATTTCTGAAATATGAAATGATTAACAAACTCACCCATTTTAAAATGTCAGCAAAACATGTGTTTCCCAATTCATTACTCTCAGATTCATATGATATTTATACGACTAGGAGTATTTCCACTCCCCGCTGGATGGGATGCTAGTCCATCGCAGGGTTACCACCGCATTAGTTCGCCGGTACCTATTTATACATCTGGGTAAAGAGAGACACTATGAGATCCGGAGTCCAGCGCGCCAACCATTAGGCCACTGCGTCTCCACCAACCTACGATTAGGAGTTCCTTTCGGCCGCAATATCTGGGAAACAATCCCGGCGGCTGGGCGGGGCACGGGACAGAAGAGTAAGAAAGTAGGAAGATAGTTAGGTAGGTTCGTAGGTGGAGAGACGTTTTTTATTGTAACAAGAGAAACTAATGATAGTAACCTAACAACAATAATCCTGAAGCGAGGGGTGGTATAAATCGCATTTTCCAGCCCAAACCCCATTTCCCAGCCTATTGTTTTCCCAGATCACAGTCTCAGTTGCCTGCAGTTGCATTGTTTATTTGTTTGCGATTCCCAGTTTCACTGACCCAAATCACATTTTCCCAGTGAAAATTTCACAAATCCTATTTTACCCTTTAGGTCCCTCCTTCAGATAGCAGCAACATTGAATGAATTCCCCAGGATATTATGCTCCCGGAAATGTTATCCGGATTACAACCCCTCCCGCATTTTCTACCCGGTTGTACCCCCTTCTAGGCTTGCGAAGACATTGCGTGGATCAAAGAAGGAAAGCCGGCCGCTCAAGGAAATTTAAACGACTTAATGACAAGACTTCTTAACTGATGACAGTAGTAAACATAAAATCGCCCTCCCGCGAGCCGCCATTAACAGTTCATTTCCCTGAAAACGAAAACACAACCTCACGCATGCAAGATGTTAACCTGTCCCTCCCCTCCCCAATGATGCAAATTTTAATCCCATCATGCTTCAGTGTCAGTTCTTGCTTTCAAAGATGGCGGAATTTTCGTTTTTCTCGTTCTATTCTACCTTGCTTGCAATTTCTATGGCTATCTTCTTAAAATTCAACGCAAAACAACGACAGCCGTATATGGATGAGATTTTTCACATCCCACAAGCACAGAAGTACTGCGATTTCAAGTTTAACGAGTGGGATCCTAAGATTACCACGCTACCAGGATTATATTTTATTTCCTTCGCGTGTTTGCGCGCTCTGGCCTTTTGCCTCGGGCATGAACTGGAAATAGTGTGTACGCCATTTTTCCTGCGGTTGATCAATGTTGTGTTCATGATGGGTAATGTGTTGCTTCTGAGACAGATACTCGTAAAGCTACACTGTGGTGACAAGACTGGTAAAACTAAAGGTCAACAACCGCAAAAGGTAAGTTGAAACTTATCCCCCAGCTTGCAGTAAAATATTAATTCTACTTACTTAGTTCCACACATTCCTGTTAGTTTTACTTTTGAAATTGTGCCAAAAATCTTTTTTGTGGAATGAGACCCTAAAAAGGGGAGGGGGAGGGGGGCATGAAGCTGCGGCTCCCCTAGGGGTTTCAGTGAACAAAAGAACATGGATCCTCCTCCCTGGGAGCCCCTCGGAGATAAACCCCATGGAGATGATGCCCAGTAATGAATGAAGATTTCATCAATCTCGTTCCCAGAGCCTGTGTTCCCCTTGACCAGCAGTTGGGAAACTCAATGGCTCTGGAAGAATCCAAAACCAGGAACCAGGAAATCCTGGTTCCGGTTTGATTGTGTGTGTGCACTGGAGATTGTGGTGAAACGAACAAGTTTTCAGCCAATCAGATTCAGATGCCTTTGTGGTGGGCTTTCAGAATAGCCCAGAGGTCCCGATCCCATACAAATTTTGCTAGTTGATGGATTTTTTTTTTACAATTATGAAGTTTGGTCAGGTTCTTGTGACTTTTTTTTCAGCTTTTATTTTTGGCTATTGGGTCACCCATGCAAGGGTGGCTAAACCAATGTTTGTAATTTTCACCACAGTCTAGTGATGCCACATTTCTTTAAGTCACACCAGCAAACGCATTATAAAATCAGGTTGTTACTGAGTTTGTCATTCAAAATAATGTGATTGTACTTTTTGCTATTTTTGTAGGGAGAAAAACCCACAGAGGAAGCCAAGAGTTTAGCCACAAAATGCTCTGTCACAGCTCTGGTCTTGGGGATATTCCCAGTGCTCTACTTCTTCACATTTCTCTACTACACTGATTCAAGCTCTGCGTTCTTTGTTCTGCTCCTGTATTACCTCGGCTTGCGTGGAAACCATTTCGCTGCAGCCCTGGTTGGTGCTGCGTCAATCATCATCCGTCAGACCAATGTCATATGGGTGGTCTTTACCGCTGGCGTTACTGCATTGAGAACATTACAACCAAATGTCAACAACCCAGATTCTTCAAGTTTGGTCACAGATTTAAAGGAGTTTATCTTATCATTTTTTAACAACTTTTTCAAGGTGCTTAAATGCCTGTGGGCATATGGTTTAGTTGTAATAGGTTTTGCTGTATTTGTTGTAATGAACGGCGGAATAGTAGTAGGTGATAAAACTCAACATAAAGCTTGCTTCAATTTCCCACAACTTTTTTATCTCCTACTGTTCACGCTAGCATTTAGCAGTTCTTTGCTTGTCTTTCCTGAAGACATCATAAGTTACTTTAAAAGTTTAAGAAATGTTATCAAAAAACCATTATATATTATAGGATTACTATTCGCAGCATTGGTAATGCTTTTAATCGTTTATAAATTTACATATGTACATGAATACCTTCTAGCCGACAATCGTCACTATCCATTTTACATTTGGCGTAAAGTTTATGCCAGACATTGGATGGTAAAGTATGCCATTGTACCACTGTATATGTTTGCAGCGTTCTGTATCCACAGACAATTATCCTTTAAACAACATAGATTGTGGATAGCTATGTTTTATATCTGTGTTGCTGTAGTAACTGTTCCACAAAAACTTTTAGAGTTTCGATACTTTATCATTCCATATATCTTTTATCGTCTTCATATTCCGCTTGGGTCATACCCTAAACTAGTTTTGGAATGCATTTTGTATATTGCTGTAAATGCGGCAACCTTCTACTTGTTCTTAGAGAAGCCATTCCATTGGGATCACAGCCCTAAACAGGTTCAAAGGTTTATGTGGTAATATTAAAGTATAAGAAATAGTTTGATAATAGTGCAGTGTTCTGAATCTCATTAAGTTTCTGGCCAGATGGTTGATTTAAAGGGACTGTGTCACAACAGAGCTAAGTTTATTTTATTTAGTTTTGCCAAATACTCGCTATGAAAATTAATTTTTGCACAGAAATCATTTCTATGGATCTAAATGACAAACCCATAGCTTCGTTGCGACCAAGTGTGTCTCCCAGGTGCTATAATTTAAGCAAACAAGATTAACTTTGAAAACTGTTCAGCCCAACAAATGAACAATATTTCAAAAACCCATATCGCAGTCTGTTTCATTCTTCATCACTTTTAGCCATCCATACCTTCTTATGTATTAGTTGTGTTATTGAAATGTTCCTTCACTGTTTTAAGAGGTTATTTTTATATTTCACCGAATTTGATGGTCATTTCCCATGCCTAAATTTCACTTAAATCTGTGACACAGTCCCTTTAATGATAAGTGGTCTGAGTTGGCTAGTGCCACTCTAAACCAAAGGACAAGTTCTGACTAATGAATTTACAGTAGCCGTTTTGTATGTGCCCTTTGCAAAGAAAAATTTCTAGACTGAGTAAGCTCTTCCCTGAACTTTTTCTCAGCAAAAGATAATAAAAGGGGCAAGGTGGCAAAGTCAAAAATCGTTCACCAATCATTACTTTTTTAAATTGTTAACTGAATGAAAGTAGTGGTGCCCGAAACTAGCTAAATTTAGGCTGTTTCAATGAATGTTTGTTAAAATAGTGTAGTATTTCTCAACCACTGTAAACTATGACTTTTAGAGTATGAATGTTTTTATTACTCATTAAAACAGGTATAGACATTTTTCAGTTCGAAACAATTATTGTTTTCCCCAGGCTAATTTACACACCCGGTTTCCCTGTAGCGGAACATTTCAACTCCCCCAGCCACACTCTATCAGACATTCAAGTTAGAGGACTAAGAATGTGTTCTGGTTCCGGAGCGCGACGGAAGCAAATTGAAATGGAAAGCATTTTTAAGCTCGGTTCAATGCAACCACTGGGCTTGAACAATGCTTTTCATTTCATTTAAACTGGGCGCGCGCGCTCAGGTTTCTGCGCGCTCATGGAATGCGATCGCGTACACACATTGGAAAACGGTTTTCACACTGTTGACAACATTTTTTAGTTTTTTTTTTCTTTATACCATTTATTTACACATTCCTCACCAGCTGGTTAATTGAAATGGTCCCAAATATATTGATTTAACATGTACCAACATTGCTGGGCCTTGTTGGGAACTGAAGTGGCCAAACAAATTTTCCACGTTTTTTTTTTTTTACATTAGAGTGAGTTTGACTTAAAACAAACTGTAACTCCAAACAGGGTTTTAAATTGCTCCAATGTTTTCACATAGCATTTTTGAATGATGCTTAAAAATGTTGGGACCATGGACTGAGGCTTTAGTAGTGATGGCATCTGTAAGCCTGAATCAATAACCACAGGGCTAATAACTAGTCCACATAATTTATGACCCTAATAAACAGCAGATCAAAGTTACATGAAGTTGTATCACATTTTTGAACTAGCCAACCCATTCACTCGCTAGTCTGATGCATTTTGCCAACTTCACCCTTAAGGAGCTTGTAACATAATGCATATATGCAGCTTTGATTTAGCTTTAAGGTTTACAACAATATGAACTAAGCTTGAGAGGACATAGAAACATTAAACACAACTTTTATAATATTCTTTTACCCGTTATTATAAAAAATAAAGGCAGCAATGTTACGTGATTGTTATCATTTGATGATCGACAAGCCAGATTGCACAAGGTGGAGTTATGGGACAGTACAGATCTGTTATTGTGTGTTTGAGAGTTGCATGATGGAATCCCCTTTGTACAAAGTAATTTTACCTTCAAATGAATGGGCGGATACATGTGGTGCCTTGCTCATTTAATTTTTACATGCAATTTAGCTCCCCAACTTCATACTCAGATGAGTCTTTTCTTCCCACTCCCAGGCTAAAATGAAAGAGAGGGAGGGAGGTGGAGGGATAGAAAGACCCTATGGACAAGGTTGTTACCTTCCTTGTGTGTGCTGCCACACATCTGCACTGTATGTTACCTCTATTTCTGCATTTTGTTAACAGCACACAGACTGTTTTTCAGTTTGGTAGTCTTTTGAGCATGGTGTGTTACACTTTATACAAAATTATTTTATAAGCTACCAGTAATTACATATTAAATTTTCATACTGCTTCTAAGGTTCAATGTATGTTTAAGGGAAACAACTATGTAATGTTTGATAATATCAAAATATTTCTCTAATAAGCAAATTCTCTTACACTTCTAAAGACTTGAGATCTTTAAAAAATATATCTCTAACACATTACACTGCCTTGTACAATGTACATGTATTTTACAATCAGTGAAATAACAAAGATTTTTCTGAGATACAATCATATTGCATCTTTGTATTTTCTATTCCTGCCTTGCCTCAGCGTGGTCTTCAAATGTCTATAAGATTACCCTGCAAGACAATAATCAAGGATATAAAATGTTAAAGATATTTTTTGAAGGTTTTAACGCTACTCTCCTCTGAATGGGACAATGGTCATTTAAAGTTACCCCTGCCAGTGTTTTTGCCAGATTACACAGATTTTGCATGTGCAAATAAACAATGAAATATGATGCAACATCAACTTAGTAATACTTGTATGCCCCTTTTTCATGAAAAGGTTTTCCCAGAAGCAACAACCTTGAACAAACCCATTTTATCTGCCTCTTACAGGGCTCAAAGAGAGTCCCACCTGGTTATCCAGACAAGTATATGAAAAAGGTACCCCTTCCAGGAGCCTCCCTGTATAGGCCACTATAGGGAAAAGGTACCCCTTCCAGGAGCCTCCCTGTATAGGCCACTATAGGGAAAAGGTACCCCTTCTAGGAGCCACCCTGTATAGGTAACTATAGGGAAAAAGGTACCCCCTCCAGGAGCCTCCCTGTATAGGGCACTATAGGGAAAAGGTACCCCTTCTAGGAGCCACCCTGTATAGGCCACTATAGGAAGCCCCTCCCCCCCCCCCCCCCTCGCTCAGGACATTTTCCCGCCAGGGCAAGGTAGAATAATATTTATAGAAGTTTTTATTTTTTCAAGCCTTGCCTCTTGCACTGTTAAAATCTGGTTAAGATGGCTTTCATTTCATCTTGTGTCTCAACAGCTCTATCTAAGATTATACAGTAGAATCTAAAATTTCTTGAACCACCAGGGGAAACGAAAATTGCTTCAAGAAATCGGAGTTAAAAAATTACAGAGAGGTACTCTCCAAGGAAAACGAAAATTGTTTTGAGAAATCAGGAATTTTGAGAAACTGAGGATTCAAGAAATCAGGATTCTGCTGTGCATGTAGCTCGGATTAGCAACAGAATGATGTACATGTCTCTATGTCTCAACAGTTCTATCTAAGATTGTACAGTAGAATCAACAATTTCTTGAACATCCAGGGGAAACAAAAATTGCTTCAAGAAATCAAAATTTAAAGTTACAGGGAGGTACTCTCCAAGGAAAACGAAAATTGGTTTGAGAAATCAGGAATGTTGAGAAACTAAGGATTCAAGAAATCAGGATTCTACATGTAGGTGGGATTACCGGGCAGTGATAAAATTGTGTACCGTTACTCTAATCAGCTCATGTGTGACCAGGTTCACAAAAACGTGACATTGCATTTTTAGTATAAATTTAGAATTACAGTTTAGTAGAAACTATTTCCTTTCTTTACTGAATCAACCCACATAATCTAACCACACTGGATTTACATCATGAATTTCCCATATGTCACACCACCACACCTTGTATTAGAATCATAAGAATTTCCTTCTATTGTTTGTTTTCTTATAAAAGAAGTGCAGTTAGTTAGTTTAATTCAGTAGTTCAAAGTGTTCAAGACCTGCACTTACAAGCTGAGGACCCCTTGGTGTACAGTACTATTCCTTGTGACCTAAGTCTGTGATTCATTTCACTCAGGATTTTGTTTGCAATCACCCTTTTTTCTTTTTGTAATCTGTATTCCTGCATAAATAAATTTTATTGTGGCTATAAGTCTGATTCGTTGTTCACTAACAACACCAGAACCTGCCTCGGTCACATTTGGCGCTGATCTTAGAGGAAGAAATAAAGAGGAGGAAAATAACTATCGATCTCTCACTTACTTCAGTGGGTGTGGGTGACAGTTCAATCAAATTCCTAACAACTGAATCCCTGTCACTGTAATCCTCAACTGGATCAACAGTAACAGACTGGCTCGCAGGAGAAAATGGATCTGACATTCTTGAGTGTGAGAGTGACGCCTCAAGACCAAGATCAGCTTGAGACTCTGATGCTATAGCGGCACTCCTTGGCTTGACCTCAGCAGATGGCGAGATGCTGAATGGAAGGGCACCTTTAACCTCGCAGTTGACACTGGTTGGTCTAGATCTCTGAGATTGAGATCTAGTTATTCTGCTCCCTAGAGGGGTGGGAAGAAGAGAGCGCCGTTTCTGTCCACTTGCACTCAGTGACTTCCTTTTCACAACTTTGCTAGGAACTGTAAAGAGATTGAAAGACTTCATATTAGTGGTTGTGGGGGTGTGGGGTGGGGGAAACTACATCCAGAACTTTTTGTCCCCAACAAAATTTTATTGGATGACTAATGCAGGGATGTCACTAAGGGCTGACTGTTGGCTAATTTCATTGGTTGAAAGAGAACTTAAATCCGGCTGAAATAACACACAAAACAAAGACTTGGGTAAACTTTTAGAGCTGCAAAGGCCAGTAAAGCCAGCTGGGCTTGTTAAGAGCTGTGTTTTGTTAGCTACATCCCTGCTAAAGGACCAACTGATGGCATGCATTTGAGAATGAAAACCTAGCTATGACAGTGTTGATTTTGGCTTTATTCTAGTCAGGAATGTCTGCAGCTATAGTAAATTAATACATATAAAACCCTGAACTGTACAACATACATGTATTTCAACCATGATACTATCGTGCATTTATGAGGTTTATGTGTATGTGGGTGAAAGTACATTCATGTCTGTTTAGTAGTAATGTTCACCCTGTACAAGGTGGTGACCTATCAAATAAAAGCCTCTGAGCAGTACATGCTCTGAGTAGTACTTTCATGTGATACTGTTAAATATGTTGTACAAGGTGGTTCTAACTTTTAAGTCTGTGGATAAAACCATAGCTACATGTAGTGTGCGACCATTCAAATGAAAGCTTTTCCAACAGTTCTTGCAATCATGTGGCACATTTGTTATACAAGATTGGACTATCTTTTTAGTCAAACTAAAGCGTGAATAAACCCTTGACTGTATTTACCTGGATTAGGTGGAGTTACAGTATCACTGGACACACAAGACACCTGATCAGGAGTGGCTGGCCTTACAACATTCTTTCTGTTAACAGGTCCTGTCTTGTTTGCTGTGCCATTGGCGACTGCAGCGCTGCTACGTCTGCGCACAGGTGTGGGAACTGTCGTCGAACTATCCCTTGGTGTGACACTTCCTCTTCTCCTGGGAGTTAAAGGCACTTCAGGTTTTCTTGCTCTAGATGGGGTTTGTGCACTTTTAACAGGTTGCCCTGTTGAAATACTGCTTCTTTTTGCAGTTGCACTGCTTGGCCTAACTGGTGTGGTAAATGACTTTGATCGTTGTACATTACTAGGTGTCTGGGGTCTTGTTGAAATGCTGCTTCTTTTCCCGGTTGCGCCAACTGGCGTCGTAAATGACTTTGATCGATCTACATTACTAGGCGTCTGGGGTCTACCACACCCCTGCTCTGTGGATGTTCCACTCTGCCGACGCCCAGGGGTGCTACCAAGCACCTTACTTGACTTCAAAGAGTCATTGGGTGTTGGAGGAGCTTTTTTGCTATTAATTCCAGGTTGCGCAAGTGCCTTAACAGGCTGGGGTCTTCCTTTGGGCTTGGTAAATGTTGGTTTTGATAATGTGCTTGTTCCATTCACAGGCTTTAAACTGGCCTTAGTGGCTGGCACCTTGCGTGCGCAGACAGCTGGTGGAATTGATGGGATGTCAGAGGAGGAACCCTTGGAAATGGTAAAAGTCTCATTCAGATCATTAGATTGATAAGACAAAGTGCTTGAAGTGGAAGACACAGAGGATGAAGAGCTTGTTCGACGTCGCCGTGGCTGGACACCAAACCCTGGAGGTCTTATTCCACTCTGGGAAGGAAGTGGTAACTATAAAGGAGTAGGGAAATGAAATAAGTTGAAAAAAAAAAAGAATGATTTTTACAGAGTTGAACACCTTTTCACAAACAATTTTTCAGTTCTTTTCCAGGACTCATATTGATTTTCCAGGACTCCAAAATTCACATTAACCCTTTCACTCCCAAGATCTCAATAATATTTCTCATTACTGTCAGTACACTTCTCCTAATATCAGTTCTGAGAATTCAGTTGTTACTTGAGTTTACCAGTTTTACAGAACTTTCCAGGACCAGTAGTCTTTTTCCAGGACTTTCCGGTCCTGGAAAGTGCCATAATAAAATTCCAGGACCCATACAAACCCTGTTCTTGGTTAAGACCTTTATTGTCAAAAATTGAAAGCATCGGCAGATTTAGGGGTGGGGGTCACAGCGCCTGCCTCTTTCTTAGGTTTTTGAATTTTTCTACATGTGGGTTGGCACAGGCTTGCACTCTAACTGCAACTGTTACGCTCTCTGACTATGAATTTTCTGGATCCAGCCCTGAAAGGAACCATATCATTACCACTGCCAGGTTTGTATCTGGTGCTAAAAATTTGAATTGATATCATAAATTACTCAGTTTTACCTTTGACGACTCTGCAAATGATGAATCACCTTTGCTGGAACCTCTAACATTACTGCACTGTTTAATTCCGTAGAGATGCTCCACTTTGATTGGCTGTAATGAAAGGGATAAATGTTTACTTTTTCCCCCGAGAAAACTGTCTTTGATGACTGGTAGGTTGTTAATGGCAGATATAAGGGAATGTAATTCAGTCTAAAACTTTATCAGGACATACATGTACACCACTGTACACTGACTGTACATGTACAGTTGAACCTCTCCTTACAGACACCACTATAAAGGGGCAGCGTCACAAGAAGTCTTCTAGTAAGTTTTTGTGTAAACTATGTTTTTACGTAGAATATTATGAAGGTGCGCTTACTGATCAACAAAAAAAAATGAAGAAGAGAAAGGCATAAATTCATTCTCCAAGATGTGAATAAACTGTAATAAATGGTTTTGAAGAATTTTTCTTCCAAGTAAAACTGTCAAACTTGAATACGTCAGCGCAACTTTTTCAAGTTTTAGGCCACTTCTTTCCTACCATTCTATAGCCACACCACTTTCTTACAGTTTTTACGACAAGTACAGTACATTTTAGCAAGGCCAGGCCACAATAAGTGGATTTCCAATTTATGCCAACACCTTCATTGGATTTTCGAATAGCACTAAATGCTGGTGACACTGCCCCTTTAATACAGACACCTCCATATTATGGACAGTTCACTTGGTCTAAAAAAGACCAAAATTCATATAAATTCTACCTCTGTAATACAGACACTAGACTTTCAATAAAGTCCTTTGTCTTGTTTATTATGGTGCGCCGGGACGAAGGACTTTTCATACTTGAATCGGGTCGCTGAGCGTAAACCAATCAGAGCAGCCCTTAGGACAGAAGTGTCAATCACAAGGGATTAAGCGCAGTGAAACGTGACTTGCGGTCAAACATTCAACATGGGGTCAATTTCGAAAGCGATGGATGACGCTGTCAAGGCAGGGCGCGACAAAAGTGCTGTCCGATAGCCCGGGGCTAGTAGAATTATCCGTCGGGCTAGCATATTCTGATCACGAGTTGCCCGACGGGCAAGCAACACATGGGCAAGAAACATTGTTTTTTTATGACAACCTTCAGAAATAAAATTAATGTGCACCAGACAAATTAGAGGGAAAAATTTGGGGCTCGAAAATGTGACTCACTGCATCCTTGGCGACTAAAACTCCTGGTTTTATAGTCGCCAACTTGAACGTGGTGACTATATTCCTCTGTATAAGATGAGTAACGGCCATTTTCTGTGGAATTGTGTCCTTCCAGAAAATTATATTGGAAGATCTTTGCTTCTAAAACGTTCAAAATAAGAAAAGAAGTCATAGTGTTCCATTCCATGGTATTGCTTTGCCGTAAAGTACTTCATCACTTCGTAAAACTTGCAAATGGCTGACCGTTTTTGCAAACGCCCCGAAATGCATTGCAGGCATTTGGTACGTCATGTATGCATATGAATTGTGTCTCTAGAAATGTAGGATTACAAAATTTAATATGAAGGATCCTGAAGGATCTGCATTAAGCTACAAAGTTAGTTGCCACAAAATCGTAATAATGTGTTTGTTTTAATTCTTGTGGTAAGATTATTTTCTTTTTCTTTTTGAATGTTTATGCATTTATTGTCTCCAAAGGAAGAACAATTTTAAATTTGCATATAATTAATTATGCAAATTACCTTCGGGCTAGCTTCTCAGAGCTTCGGGCTAGTAAGATAAGATAATGGCTTGCCCGAAGGGCAAGCTGACTTTTCTATTTTTGTCTCACCCTGCAAGGTCACCAGGTTATTCAAGTTTGCGTTACTACCAGCGAAAAACAATAGAAGCTTATCTTTCTGGGAGAGATGTTTGTTGTCGTTCCACTGATTTCTTTAAGATCAAGTCTCGAACCATATTGCCTCTGGAATTCAAGCTTCGTATGTTCGCGACGACTGCTCTGAACAGCAACTGGCGGATATTTTAGATGTTTGGAAGTTCGGAGGCAATTCTTAATATATATCGGCACATTTTTCGTCGGTTAAAAACCAATTTAAAATGTGTATTCATCGATGAGAGTCATTGCATTGCCAAATTTGCTCTCTGGACGTAGGAGAAACGCACACACGCTTGATTGTTTTCGTCGGAGTTGAGTTGTTTACGTTCCGCCATTCGAGTCAAGGACTTGCAACGAAATCCGAGATACCAGGCGTAAGTCACGCAACACCTAAACTCCACCCCTTGAAAATTGATACTCCCCATTTTTGGCGCAAAACGCAAACGAAAACCCTTCAAGCGAGACAAGTCGACCTCTCGCGACTTCGTCACTCGCACGGCCGCTTCACGGCCTAAAAGGCTCGCTTCGCTCACTTACATGTATTTACTGTGAAAACTCGTGAGGTCGACTTGTGGCAAGTCTATACAGACACCTCCATAATACGGACGCTCTTCCCTGTCCCTTTTGTGTCCATATTAAGAGGTTCAACTGTTCATTTTATGGTGTGCATGTTTACTAGCCTGATGCAAACACAAAAAAATAATAACAATCATTTATAAACTGTTGCAACTTAACATGAAGTGGAGAAAAAATAAAATACAAATACAATGTTTGGAGAATTCATGAATGAATTTATGAAAAACTTATGAATGTGCTGTTCCAAAAAAAGGCCATAACCCTTCCACAGGAGCTTTTGCGGTTTGCACCCCTCTGGAAATTCTAAATTACATTCAATTGATAATACTTACAGAATTAAAGCAGCTACGAGTCTTCAATGTCATTTGTGTCTTGGGGAGCTTGGATTTTGTAAACTTGGAAACATTTTGCAGTGGGCGAGCTTTTCTTCCTTTGAACGGTGATTGAAATACAGCATTTTGGGAATTGCTTTCTTGTAAGATGCGCCTTGGAGTAGTGGGAATAACCACATCATCTGAAAGACTGTCAACTGATTCAGGCGAGGATGCAGATTTTGCAATTCTTATGTCATCTTCTTGATCTGGTTTTGTTGTCATGTTCTCCTGGTCTTCAGTGACACTGAATGTTTTTGATAAAATTTTACAAATTTCTTTGTTTTCCCTTTGATCAATCATGTCATCGTTCCCAAGACTTTGGGTCAAAGAAGAGTTTTTGATAAATATTGATACTGCAGTTGCTTCCTTAAAAAGTTCAGCAATTTGTTCACCATTCAGAGGACTCATGGGTTTGAAATTGTCGTCGTCTTGACTGTTTAAAGTCACGCATCTTTCTTTATGGCCAACTGGGCCAAAGAACACTTCATCTTCATCTTCTAAATCATTGCTGATTTCCCTGGTAAAGAATAGTCAGCAATGTTCATCATACGGCACAGTCAACAATCACAGTTCTAATTACCTATATTACAGTGGTAAAGTCTGCCTTAAAGGGACCGTGTTCACAGATTTTAGCCAAAGTTAGCCATAGGAAATGACCATCAAATTCCTTTAAATAAATAAAATAACCTCTTAAAACAGTGAAGAAATATTTAAATAACATACCAAATGTAAAAGAAGGTACGGATGCCCAAAAGTAAGGAAGATTGAAACAGATTGCGATATGGGTTGTTGAAATATGGTCGGGCTGAACAGTTTTCAAGGTTAATCTTGTTTGCTTGTAACTTTAAATTATAACGCCCTGGAGACACATTTGGCTGCAATGAAGCTATGGTTTGTCATTAAGAATCATAGAATTAATTTCTTTGCAAACATTTCGTTTCATAGTGAACGATTGGCAAAATTTAATAACATAAAATTAATTTAGCCATGACACAGTCCCTTTAAACCTAGTAGCCCATACACGCCAGAGCTTACCCCGGTTTCCGTAGCATGAAGCGACTGAGTATTTCTACTACCCCTGGATGGGATGCTAGTTACTAGGGTAACCCTCCAGCATTAGTTCACTGGTACCCATTTACATGTATACTAGCCTATTTTTTTGAGGGGAGCGGGACGGCTGTACACAGGCTACATGTATACTCCTGGGTAGAGAGAGGCACTATGAAGGTTAAGTGTCTTGCTCAAGATTAGAACACAACACAATGACCTCGTACAGGCTTCAACTCAGACTGCTCAATCCAGAGTCTAGTACACTAGCCATTAGGCCACCGTGCCTCCCAGCTATAGCTATATTATAGTACCTTTCATATCAAATAGCCCTGTGCCCATACTAGTAACCCTAAAGATGTTGAACCTACATCAATGTACAGTGTAGCAAGCCCATAATTTTAGACCCCCACAAACATGTTCCCCTAACAAGAAAGCACTTTGCAACACTGTACTTTGCACAAGTCTGCATATCTAATGCAATTTTATCAAGCCTACCTCAAATGGATAAGAGATGAAAGGAATTTTGTTATCAGCTCAAAGAAATGTAGGTAGATAAAACAACTACTTTCCCCTCTAACTAGTTCGAGCATCAATTATGCCAATTATTACACAGAATTATTGACCAGAAAAGCGATTTACCTCACATCACAATCAGTCGGAGAGACTGGCACGTCAAAATCGAATTTCTCGTCTTCTATCAGGCCAGAACCGCCAAAGGGCAACGCTAAACGTCAACAGCAAAACACAAAATTAAAAATTATTAAAAGCTTGCCGAACAGTCGACTTCGAAGCTAGCAACCCTGGCAAATTTTCGCTAACTTTGGCCTTTTGAGCCAAAGGAAACTAACAGTTTTTGTTTTTCTTAAGCAAACAAGCAGACTAGAGTACTAAAAGGAAAATAAAGAGAAATTTCGTTCTCAAGATTGTTTGCACGTTTTTTACTTCGATCTACATTTTGTATTTGAATTCTTCCGCAGAATACTCGAATGAAACACCCTGCCAAAAGGCTTGAACAAACTTACCTTCACAACTCGAAGTTGCCATTATGCATAGAAAGATATTTACAGGCCTTTAGGTTAAGTTTCTTCAAGAATAAAACAGCAATTTTGGACTAGAACTGCAAAAGATATCCATACAAAGTCCAAGAAAGTCGAAAATCGTTCAAATCTGTTCGATCGTCCCAGATCTTCCCGGGCATGATTTAAAATTATCACGTGACGCACGAGCTCTGTTGTAATTGGCCATTTGGATTTCCTTTCTTTTCCTTCCGTTTCTCTTTTTTTTTTTTGTATTTTTATCTTTTACTTTGCCTTGTAATTGTAATGAAACAGGTAACAGGTTGAACCTTGTTTGAATATATTTTCTAAGAAAAACTGAAATAGAATTCAGGAAATTGAAAGCTTATTAACGGCGGAGGAAGGGAAGGCGGTATCTTTGGGATGTCGGGTCGGGTCGAAGGGCGGATCCTACACAAAATGAGATAAAGCCAGCCTTGCATTTGGTTTATCGTTTTACCAGAGTTAATAACTCTGGTTTTATTAACTATGGTTTTACTCTATATTGCTGATCCTGATCTACGCCAAGATCCGGCTTTACTTCGCTGCTGTTTGTACAAGTGATCCTTGCATTATTCCAGAGGTACCACAGGTAGCCCAAGCTCGAAATGTGAGAGTCGGCACCGTTGCGTAACCTTCGAAATATAAGGGTTTGTATGGGGAAAATAACGATCTTTTCTGTAACCCATGAAAATTAAGCGATTTAAATAAAAATCAGCTTACCTTACTTAAGTTGAGTATTTTCCCTCTCCTATGCGGTCCTCGGGCCGATTTATGGCCATTTTATTAGTGGGACCAGTGTAAAGTCTGTGTCCGAGCCAAGTGGCCCATTGCTGGTTTTCACTGTCACGCAATCAAAAAATAAATTCGAAACCATTCAACTACAGAAGCTATGAATTTCAAATATTATAGATGATAAATAGATAAACAATTTCTCCAAGTTTCGGGTCTGTGCGATGTACCGTTCGCGAGTTATTTTCCGAACCTTTCCACGCAAATTTATAAAGCTTAGTATGGAGATTTCATAACTGTGTCCTTCCGAGGGACACAAATATGGCCGCCGTGATGTCAGAGAAACCATCTGGAACTCAGTTCTGTTTACAACAGCGGCTATCCTTGGCTTAAGAGCTAGTACACTTTCACATAAACACCACTTATTATATCTGAAATGTTCAATTTGCTCAAAATGGAAAGGAAAGGCCTTTTTTCAAACAAAACAGCTTTGTCACGGCACTCAGCTTGATGTCACATACGACGGAAAACTCAAATATTCAAAATGCTCTGTTTTAAAAACGAATGACACTATCGATCTGGAAATTTGCAAAAATATATATTTTTAGTTTATCTTTCGCCTAATGACAACGAAAATTTAGCAGGCCTAGTGAAGTTTGATTTCAGAATTTTATGACGTAACATGAAAACCAAGAATACAGCCGGAGCCTATCCCGGTCTCCATAGCATTAAGCGACTAAGAATATTGCTACTCCCCCCTGGCTGGGATGCCAGTCCATCGCAGGTTTACCCCGCAGCAGTAAATCCCGGTACCCATTTATACAACTGGGCGGAGAGAGGCATTGTGAGAGTAAAGTGTCTTGCCCAAGAACACAACGCAGTGCCCCGGCCAGAGCTCGAACCCGGGCCGTTCGACTCGGAGTCGAGCGCGCTAAGCGATAGGCCACCGCGACTCCCACCGTTGGGACTAAAACTGCACTAAATCGCTCCAAATCGGTTAAAACCCACACAGCACACAAAGAAAGCAACGCAAGAGTTCAGGTGAGCAGTTTTTATTGCAATTCAACGGTTAATTTTTCGTTCTTTTCGGCTTTATTTCTTTCCCCATACAAATCCTTATAAATATGCAAATCGCTCATTTATCGAGCTTGGGCTACCTGTGGAGGTACCTTTTTTTTCCTTTATTGATTTCGAGGCAAGTTTTGACAGCAATCCCAACTGGCATTTGTTGTCGTCTTAACTAAAATGTAAATCAAAAACTTTGTTGCATGGCTGTACGAGCGTAACATTGAGAAATTCTAACTAAACTAAACGCATTACTTTTGCAAAGGTCTCGGAAGCCCTGCTCATCTAATTAATTTTCGAATCCCTCAAACCTTTTCAGGAATACTGGGGAATGATGGAATTACATCATGATGGTCGTTTTACTACCAAATCGCCGTTTAATGTGATGCTGAAACTGAAGAAAATGCCATTTTGTGACCAAGTCCCGGGAGATGGGGGTGGGGGTAGGACTCCCATATGAAAAAGACGGGGGATGCTTGGTGCGTCCCTTAGGCGTAAATTTCGGATTTTGGTCTCACTTACGGTGTTTCGGGAAAAACGCTTATATTATTAGCCGTCAAGGTCTCGTTTAAGGTTTACACGGGCAATTTTAATGTGACAAATATATTTGATCGTGGCGTGAGATGGTACAATTATTATTTTGTCACCAGTCCA
The DNA here is from genome assembly GCF_052425735.1 of Oculina patagonica. Classification (NCBI taxonomy): domain Eukaryota; kingdom Metazoa; phylum Cnidaria; class Anthozoa; order Scleractinia; family Oculinidae; genus Oculina; species Oculina patagonica. Next base: position 5,890,091 of record NC_135767.1, on the reverse strand, counting down.
AAGTTTAGTGCGCCAGTAACGACCTTGGACAGCAGAGATACGCACAGAGATACGCACGCGCAGTGCTCAGTGGGAGTCTGGAGACCACATTGATGAGGCAATATTTGCCACAGTTTACGTGACGAGTCCTCTACACGAGCAATTTTCGTATGTGACAACTTTTATTTGTCACATAAAAGCTAACTCGTCAGCTTGTCAACAAATATATTTGTCACATAAAAATTGACTAATTTTTGTCATCTACACGAGCAAATAAAAGTTCACATAAAAATTGCTCGTGTAAACTGGCCTTTAGGGTTGCACGCGAAGAATATATATATTTGTAAAATTCATTAACTATTCATGAGGGTGCAAACCAATCCCAGCACTGTATTCAGATCACATGTACACAACTATAAACCCCAATACAAATCAAACAATAGAATTAACTTTTGATACAGACTCCTGCTCAGCTAATTAGTATTCATTAACTTTTGATACAGATCTCTACTGATTCGCATAACAAAACATTGCATTCAATTTATTGTTTTCATTTCACAAGTAGAATAAAATATTCGCGTCCGATCTGTATGACCGTTTACAATGGCTCGCCTATCGGCTCGCCATTGTAAACGCCCATACAGATCTCCCGCTCATATTTTATCTACTACATAAAAAATCTATTTTAGGTATTTTTTTAAGGGGTCATAAAAACGCTTGAGCCACGCCCTGTTGGACTCCGTTAAATAGGTACCGGTGAATTTAATGCTGGAGGGAGAGGTGAACACTTCTAGTTGTTTCATGCTACGGAGACCGGGATAAGCTCCGTCGGTATGGCTCACTTCGCCCGTCGCAGACTTCAGTTAATACAAATAAAACCTGCACATACTTTACGAGTTTAGTTGTACTTTTCCGAGCCCCGCGGGGAAGGATTTCAGTAGATTTCTAAATCCGTTACACATTCTATTGAAACTGATTTTTTTCGTGTCAACAATGTAAAAAGAGTCCGCCATTTTTTAAAGGTTTCCCCTGGTTATTTGCATTACATGTCACTAAGGCCAATAGCAACCACGCCTTGATCGGATTTTTCCAGTCTTTCTGTACCACAAGCCACCTGCACCAACATTGATATATAAACATTAAAGTTTGACCAGAGTTCCTTTTAGTTTTAAGTTTTTATTTAAGCTGTTATATAGAGTGTTTTACAAAACTTAACTGTTACTTATTGATAATGTAGATCAAAACACTTGCTCTTACTTTACTTTAATAAGTAAATCCCCGTCACGTGACAAAGTTGTTTTCTGCCCCGCCAAATTAAGTTTCTTTTCAACAAGTGTATTTTCTTACACACACTACAAAAACTGTTATTAAAAAAAGTTATTTTAGCTTTTATAACACTCTATAAAGGAGGTTTCCTTCGTTTATGAAAAAGCATGTTAAGTTAATTGAATTGCAGCAAAATGATTAATATCAGAAACAAAGCACTTAAATGTGCGGTAAAAGAGTAATGGTATACCCATTAACAATAATAACATGCTGATTAAATAAGTTGGTTGCGGAAAGCACCATTAAATAGCAAAGTGAACATATTTTAAACTAACTACAAAGCACTTAAATGTGCGGTAAAAGAGTAATGGTATACCCATTAACAATAATAACATGCTGATTAAATAAGTTGGTTGCGGAAGCACCATTAAATAACAAAGTGAATATATTATAAACTAATCTTAATAATATTTTCCAGAGTCATCCGGATTTATGTTGCCCGAGAAATAATTTATTAGATATTTGCTCCTGAGACAAAATGCTAATAAAACAGCAAGTTTGCTCATAAAAACTCTACAAATTATTTATCTCATATTTAATTTATTCTGACTTGATCAGTTAATGAAAATTTAAATTGCATTTATTAATAGCAAAAAAGCATGTAACTATGTCGTAGTCGAATTGCAGTAAAATGATTGCTATCAGAAACAAAGCACTTAAATGTGCAGCAAACGAGTAATAGTATAGCCATAATAGTAATGACATGATGATTAAATAAGTTGGTTGCAGACAGCACCATTAAATAACAGTTAAAACATTGGAAACTAATCTAGAGAATAATTTCCTGAGTTATCCGGATTTGTTCCCTGAGAAACAATTCATTCGATATTTCCTGTTGATACATCAAACAAGTTTGCTCATAAAAACTCTACAAATTATTTATCTCATATTTTATGTATTCTGACTTTATCAGTTAATGAAAATTTAAATTGCATTTACTAATAGCAAACTGCAGCAAATATCATTTACCCACTTGAATCAAATATGTGGCAAACAAGTAATCCGGTTCATATATCAATAAAATGATGGTTAAATAAGTCAATAGGAATGACAATATTGAATATTAAACAAAGGTAATACCTTGTAAACTAAACTAAAACGTTCATACATAATAGCGTAATGCCTTAGTAGTCTTAGTAGCTGAATAAATAAGGAAAATGTCATTTTTTGTATGCATCGACACATAACCTGTAAGAAAACGCTATAAACAATTTAACGCATATTTTTCTGAGTCTAAATTAATCAATGATGTTAGAGCGATTCTCGATTGAGTGTCGGAGAACCAAAACCAAAGAAATCACTCTATGATCTGGCCAATCAAAAAGGACACAGGCAATCCAGTGAACCGATCAAAACTCGAAGCAAATACATGTCGCCAGCACGAAAAGGGGAAAATGTGTGTGAGCTAAACACAAGTGGCTTTCGTTTTACTTTTGATTGGTGAGAAAGTGGCGCGAGTTTTTTAAACCAATCACTAAGCGTAGTAAAGACGCGAAATACTTTCGACACTCACGTGAAAATCGCTCTAAATAACGTTACTGTATCAGATACCTTTTGCAAACTTAACAAAAAAATTCTACTACTAGTTACATATTAAGTTGCATAGAAATGTTAAATTTCATTAGTAACAACATTTCTTTACCTCCACAAATGTTGTATGCGACTATAAGCCAGTTGTGTCGTTTTGTCGCCATAAAATTTGATGTAAAATGATGAGGCTTTTTGTACACTGTCGAGCCGAGCAGCTTCATTATCAAAGAAACGTACAGCAGTGCAAACTTCACTCTGCTTTTAAAACAATCTTTACCTTAGACTTTTTTAACTTAATCCAGCACCATTTCAGGTAAAGATTTTTTAATGTTAAAAGTTTTAATTAATTTATCACAAAAAAAAAACTTTCTAAGTAACCAACTATGTCTTACTTAAGAGTGTTTATCAAGGAGGTAAATTATTATAATTATTACTATAATTAAAATAATAACTATAATTATAAAAATTATATATAATTATTAGCTGGTTTAAATTATCATCGGCTGTGCATGTTTACTCAGAAACGAAGACTTGACCATCTTCCCAATTTCTTTCCAGTGGAGGTAGTTTTAACTCGCTCAGTTGGTGGTTCATCTTCAGCTCCAAGATCTTCAACCTTGGAGTATTTTGTGCCGTCATATCGTCCCATGTTCATCAGTTCCGTGTATGTCTGAAAGGAAAATAATATTATTAATAAATCAATTTTATATGAAGCAATTTTAGCATTTTATTAAAATTTGGATTTTGTTATTTTTAATTTATTTTATAGTGTCCCCATTTAGTGCCTTTTGTCCTGCCATTTTGGTAATTGACACTTCAATAAACTCATTCATCAGTAACATAAACAGGTTTAAAAATGTAGGAACGTTGCCAAACCAAAAAGTTTAAAAACATCAAGCTTTGGATTGCCTGTTTTAAATCTTTTCCTTTTCTACCCGTGAAAGATTGCAATCAGACAATAAAAAAGCTTGGTGCTTTAAACCTTTTAGCCAGAGAACATCTCTACATTCTTAATCACAAAAGGTTTGCTTGCATACAGTCTTCACATTTTCTTCCCGTGTCTTTACAAAGGGACAGAAATTTTAAAAAATTTGGGACCTTTGTATTTTCATCTAAAGTACCATTAAAGCTCTATAAAGCCCCCCTCTAAGTGGGATCAACGCCTGGAAGTTCATGAAGAAATGTGTTAGCAAAAACGGCAAAAACATTGAACAAGTCCACTTTATTTCTTTTATATGTACCCCAACTGATATACGATTCGAAATAAGTCCCCTGTCTCTCAATAAGCTTCCTTCCTTCAAAAGGTCTTAACAAGTAACAAGCCCCCAGGCATTTAATAGAGGTTTAATGGTAGTTTGGTGTGAGTATTCATATCTTCTGATGCAACGCATTCAATCAATCAATCAATCAATCAATCAATCAATCCTTCCTTAAGAGGATGGTACATGCAGGAGACACTGAGGTGTACATAAGCTAAACGAGTCAGTAGAGTTTCAGTGGCCTCAGAAGTCCATAGAATTGTGTTGACCCAAATATTACAAACCTCTTCACGAAGGTATGTATCCATTCTTTGTCGCAGGTTTTCAAAAGGGGGGCGGAAATCAGGGTTAAGGTTCCAGCACCTTGTTATTACATCATACCTACAAGTAGACACAACAAGGTGCAATCAAGTTGACTTTTTCCTAAAGAAAACAAAGGCTAGTACACCAATATAGTTTTTTAATCGGTAGCTAATCTATAGAGATAAAAAGGCCTTTGTTCAAGCCTAGTGGCTGAATAGGCCGGAGCTTATCCTGGGTTTCTTAGCATTTGCCTCAGGCTCAGCGAATCTTCACAAATATGCCCCTCAACTTCGTCTTTCGGAGTATTTCCCGATTCACTTCCTTTTCGGCGAATAATCGTTAAATAGTCAACAATGACGAAACAGATTTAATTTTGTTAACATAATAAGTTAAAACTTACAATTTGTCATCAATATGCTCAGGCTTTGGCATTTGATATCCATTCAGGACTTCTGCAACCACCTTGCCTTCCGACCATCCGGGATACGGAATTCCTCCTGTCAAGGAATATAGCTTTGTTTTTAACTTTGTTATATGTTGGTTAAAAGATAAAACTCCATTTTAGTTACATAACTATCCTACTAAGAGTATGGTTTTGAAGACGTTTAGTTCTTATTAGTTTGTATGGCTTGATGATAAGGGGGAGAGTAGTTCAGAAAACTGCTGTTGTTAGTGACCAGATGATCACACTATAAGAACTACCGTAATGATTCGATTTAGCGCCCGGGGCGCTTATTTACTTTTGGCACCTTAAGGGAGGGCGCTTATTCGGGACAGGGCGCTTATTTAATTTTTTGCGAAACAACCAAATGTTCAAAACAAAACTTTAATATATATTAAAATAGCTAACAATAACATAAACTGTAACAGTAACAAATTATTGAAAGTTCAGTTACTTTTACAAGAATTGTTCATTTTAGCAGTAAATATATACAAGAACGTTACGGTGACTGTTCATGAGTTTATCCTTTCGACGTCGACGACTTCAGTAGGGGCAGTTAGCCACAATAGGGGCGCTTTTTAGAATAGGGGCACTTATTCTTAACAAAAACACATTCGAAGGAGGGCGCTTATTCGGAAGGGGGCGCTTATTGGAAGGAGGGCGCTAAATCAAATCATTACGGTACTGATAGTCCTGGGTTCAAACTATTAAATTAATTAATTAATTTAACTTATTAATTATACAGTATTAATAATTAATTGAATGCCCTTTTAGTATTTGACAGCGAAGGAAGTACTTGCATAACTTTTTGGGTTCACACACTTTTGAGTTTCAAGTTCTCTTAAAACCTACTCTCATTCTTGTATTCGGCTGTGTAAACATGAATGCTGGCTTTCCAGTTCATAATTAGATTGCGAAGGTTGGGACGTGTTGATCTGCAGATCATGATGCCAACTGATGTAATTCGTCACAAATCCACCATCCGGTGTTTCATTTTACAATCTGGCAAACATCCAGGCCCCAGTTGTTCAAAAGGTGGATAACCCTACCCACCCGATAAATCACTATTTGGTGGATAGTGCAGTATGTTTTGTTAACACTTATCCACTGGATAGCGATTTATCCGGTAAATAGCGTTATCCACCCTTCCAATAACTGGGCCCAGGTTTTAAAGTTTCCACAGGTCTAGTATTATAACTATTACAAGTTGCGACTGTTAGGACAAAACTCACAAAGAAGTTGGGACTTAACACCTAGAACATATTTATGCATCGATATTCTCCTTAATTTCTGGACACTGTACAATTCTCTTAAAGTTATTCATGAGAATTTGGTACTACTACAAGACAAGATTCCATAGATGATCATTTTCAAAATTCTCATCTCTTAACCCCTTGACAATGTATTGATACTGTAAGGAGAAATCACATGTTGGTCAAGAGGCATGTTTGAGAATAACGTGTGCAATACAATCATTTCTATGCATTTGTGCTTGTTACTTCTTTTGTGGAAAGAAATGACGGGATATCAGCTTAGCTTGGTAGAAACATAAGAGCAATATTAATGAATCAGTATCGCAGGCTATTAATTTTGGAAAATGCTTTCTGAGGTCTCCCAACAGGATTCGAATCAGGGAGCTTATGTACACTGGTGAGGCATTTTACCACTGAAGAGCTTCCACAAAAAAACTCATCAGGGAGCAACATTGGAGCTAGGCCATTTACATGTAACCACCTGGGTTCTATGTGACAAATATCCCGCATCCTGTTTGCTTTTGTTTGTTTGTTTGTTTGTTGGTTTCATTTTTCGCAGCCTTGTTACTCAACAAAGTTTTCGACTTACCAATGGTGAATATCTCATACAGCACAACTCCGTATGACCACCTGTGGATTTAGTGATAATGCAGATGAGAGAGAATACTTGTGTGGTATGTACACAAGACAGAAAGTGTGTAATTTAGTACTATAACAATGGTTTGTAAAAAGAGTATTCCAGCTAGTGTCTTAAAAAAAGAAAACTACAATATTATGGGTTTTCTTGTGTTCTTTCAAACTCTTGTGCAGTTTATTGAGCTATTGGTAAAACCAAACTAAAATCTCTGGTATGATTTGTTTAAAAAAGTTCTTTAAATTACAATTTTAGATAAAATTAATTATAATTGTTATAATATTATAATTCACTCATGACTTTCATTCCTGGGGTCTGGCCAGGACCGAATACCTTTATCACAATCAGGGTTTTCATTAAGAATTGTAATAGTAGGAGAATAGTGTAAAGTAACCAGAGAATGATTTTTAAAGGCTCTGCATCTGAATAAAAAATAGGTAGAGGCCTTTGAAATTTAGCCGGATAATTCTACGTAGTAGCCGGAGAATTCTCCGATCTCCAATGCCTAATGAACACCCTAGGCCTGCACAATCATAGTCGATTATCTCATCTAATCTGGATTTTAAATTCGGCTATCAGCCTTAGCTATTTTCTTTTAGCTGTCATTAAAAGTATAATTCTTATCATTTGAGGGCGGCAAAATCAACGGTGGCATAACAATGGCATTTATTATATAGAGGATATTACATGGTCACACGGATATATGAAATTTATCTTTGAGTGTTTTGAACACGTGAAGATAAATTTCATACCTCTAAGCAACCATGTATTATTCTGTTTACTATATAAACCAACTAACTACGATGTTTTTGACGATTTTCCGAAGACTTCCGACCATTTTCCGAAGATTTTAAAAATGTTGTCCGAAGGTCGTACGAATGATTCCGAACATTTTCCGAACTTTTCCGAAGATTGCCGAGGAAGATCCGAAGATGTTTCAACTTAATATCGATAAACGTTCGCTCACTGAGCATTGAAACATGGCAAACTCTACGTGCTGATTGGTCAAAAATGATATCACACGTGTAGATATCATTTTTTTCCACACATGTCATACCATTTTTATCGACTTGCTACCACTCGCTATACCACTGCAGTTTATATAATAAAGTTACATACACATCACTTTGGGGTGACAGTTCAGCAACATTCCCTGACAGAATCTCAGGTGCGGTCCATTTGATTGGCATGCAGCCCTGCAAATACAACCAGCAAGAAAGATCGTTATTAGCCAAAGATATTAAAGGAGCTATATGTCACGGATGGCACATCTGAAAAATTTAACCCAAATTTTAAAGTTTGTCGTTCACAATCCATCCTAATCTTCCTCGTCCTTTACCTTCCTCATTGTTTTTTTTGTTTTCAAACTGTATCACTCATGTTTTAGGTACTTAGTTAACTGATTGAGGTTTAGATTCAACATAAAATTCAACAGGGCTTGGTACAAATCCTTGGCAGATAACACAGGTGACTCTTTAAAGGAACTCAGTCACGGACAACTCATCTTGAAAAAACTGGCAAGTTTTTTCAAGTTTGTCGTTCGTAATCTGTCTTAATCTTCGTCAGTCGAAACCATCCTTGGTTATTTTCGTGTTTCGTTTACTCCTTTGTTGTTTTCCTACATTACACAACTATTATTTTGAGGTTTCCTTCAATTTGGAAGTAATCAGAAAAATGACTTAAAATATCGTGACCATGTTCCTTTAAGTACAGGGCAATATAATATTGTTTACATACACTGCATTTAGAAATTCACCCAAACAAGTTGCAACATTTTCTCTACCTTTTTGGCATTTCCGTGCCCATACTTGAAATCTTGATAAGCCAGTCCAAAGTCAGTCACCTTGCAAACATAGTTGTCATCGACAAGTACATTTCGAGCTGCTAGATCTCGATGGATTATCTGTAAAAGATAATATGATCTCACTTGTTATGGGTATATTACTTTCTATTAAAAAAAAAGTGCAATAAGCATCATAGTGAATACATATGGATATGCTGTCATGGTTACAGAGCACTAACAAATCAAAATCTTGAAGATGACAAAACTCTAGAAAAATTGCAACAAGCATGCTGAAATGTGGACTCATATATAGCAGGTGGCTGCTCCGACATTTGCCTGAGCAGTACCAGAATAATATCACTACTCTACTCTGTACAATGCCAGAAATTTCCAAGTAACACCAGCAGGAGATATAGAGCTTATTTAAATGTGGATATAAAATTCAGATTGAGTAGATATTTGAAAAGTGTTGAAGTCTTTGAAAAAACTTTATCATACTCTAACTTCAACGACACCTTCACTTACCCCTCTTGATCCAAGGAACACCATACCAGCAGCGATTTGTTTGGCAAATAACACTAAGTCATATATTTCCAGCTTTGAAACACTTCCCTGTCCGAGATGATACTTATCATGAATTCCACGGCTTTTCCGCAGATAACCCAGCAAGTCACCACATGCCAAGTACTCCATGACCAGAATTGGATGAACTGGAAGCAGAGAATGAGCATTTTAAATATTAGTTACAATCTACTGAACTTGTGACGATTAACACTGTCATTTACTGATACCTTACCTTGGGAAATGTGAGGCAAATGGTTAGTGCTCTGGATTGAGCTGAGTTCAAACCCCACAAAAAACGTGAGGTTAAATTTTAATCTCACGTTAGAGTCACTTTGCCACTTCTTGGGAGTGAAAAAGGGTACTGGCAAATTGTTAGGCTAGGGCAAGCCGACACTCCATTGTTGAGTCATTTGGGTCATCAGCAATTAGATCAAAAATTAATTCAGACTGTTGTTCAATGTTCCAACATAGATAGACACTGTCAATTTTAATGGACTGTTGTTTTTAAAATCCTCTAACCAGATAAAAGAAAGAAAACCAAGATTTTTCTGAATTAAAGTTATTAATTAAACTTTTTTTAGTTTGCAAGGGAACAAGCTGAAAGAAGAGCTTGCCAGTTTTGGTTTCCATCCTATGATCTAGTGATGGCAAGACATCGACCTTCGTTTACTTATCATTCCTTTCCAAGCAATAACGTCCTACTTAGCTTGTTGCTAAACTTATAGCCCAAGCACCTAAACATAAAAAAAAAATCATATAAACATTCACCAATCTCTAAACAATTATTGCAACTATTTACCTTGAGTTGTAACACAGCCAATAAATGTAACAATGTTTGACTGAGGTTTTTCTCCAAGAAGCTTTCCAAGCTCTATTTCTCTCATCAGAGATTTTCTTCCATCTTCCCCAGCAGTGGCTTCAATATAATACAAATACAACAAGTTGTCAGCTTTCTCATTAACTTTGATTGCATCTGAAAATATTCACAATGCAAGTTATTTAGAACAATTCAAAATAATGATGTTACGTGTAAAGCATTTTGCAGCAACTGTCCGATTTCCAGGCTGTCCATCTGGTTCACTTAAAAGAGCTCTCCAGACTGCTCCAAATGCCCCTCTGCCAATGACCTCTTGAAGTAGTATACGGTCAACAGCAATCTCCCATTCATCCACTTCAACATTCAGCAACTCCATCTCAAGTGCTTGCTCTTGATCAGGACTAAAGAATTAAAAGATCAACACCAACAGGGTGTGGCAAATTAAATTAAAACTATTACAAGTAAGTCAGTGATACATACTGTGTCTAATAATTAATGTCGCAGTTCCTAAGAAGTTATACTTTAAAACACCTTTAATATTCAGATGCAAGAACCACACCGTATATGGTGTAGGGGGGGGAGGGGACACCGCTTCATGGTTGGTGTGACTGACTGACTGTCAGTCACACCCGACTGACTGTCTAAACTTACCTCCCCAGCGCTAAATTACTGAGCTGGATCGGACAAGTCGGCAAGGCCAAAAGTTTAAGAAGTTTTACGCTAAATGGCACTACAAGCTGACCTCTAGTCAGCAACATACTACAGTGTAGACAGTTGTGACTTGTCAAGCCTTACTTATCTCCCCAGCACTACAACTCCACCGGCACATGCTGGATCGGACAAGCAGAGGCATAAGAGCTTAAAATACGGCCACTTGTGAGACTTAACCAAAAGCGACACGCAAGCGGTGAACCCCGGTTTATTCAATTAATCATGGCAACAATCGAGGGAGGGAGGATGGGAGTTACAATTTTCGAACTAAGTCACAGTTACACAAGCGATACAGCTATCAAATGATGCTAAAGTTCATTCCATAAACGTTTATAGCCAGATGGTTGTCTGGATCTAGGCCAATGGCAAATTGTATACCACAGAAAGTAAGGATCTCATGCAGCCTTAAACGAGAAACGAATAGAGATATTTAAAAGACTAGCCATACAAAATGCACGATATAATTGTGCTAGACAGCGCTACAACATTTATACGTATGTAAACTGCTATTGTGCACATGCATACAGGTCCATTGCGTTTCATTACACAATCAAAATAAACAGTAACACCCAGCAGGGGCCACGAGTGTCTCGCTCTGTTAACTGCGCTTTAACGTTTGGCCTCAAAGCTTTATTTAAAAAAATCCAAAAAACTATTCATTTTGTCTAAGAAAAATCATTCTGCCAAAATAAGAATATATTACTGTTTATCCTTTATTGATTGCTTCTGATTAGATTGCTTCTTTGTATTTAAATAAACTATCAATAAAAAAATCACACATCCTCATACAATTTTCATTTACCAGTAATAGGTCATTCCTCGAAAACCTAGGGAGGGAATTAGTTAGGGAAAAACGTTTCCCTAAATTATACTTTATGTATGTTACTTTCTTTACTTTCTTCACTTCACTTCTCTTCACTTCACTTCACTTTCTTTACTTAACTTAAAATGAGCTGCATGTTATTTTAGTAGAATAAAAAAGCAAGTAACTACTCAACTTACAATTTGGCCATAGCTGAATATTCCCAATGAAAGATACGAAAGTTAACAAGAGACAAACAAACATATTAATATCAGGATTTAAAATAATTATGTTAGTAGTACATGTACCCTAAATACTAGGTTGGTGGAATGCTCTAAAAAATGTGAACTAGATTACTAGGAGTGACTCGAAACAACCCAGTTACAAAAAAAAAAAAGAACTATAAATGATAATGATGATGATGAGGAAGAGGATGATGATGATGATGACGATTATGATGATGACGATGATGATGATAAATAGTTATTTTGCCCAATACATACCCAATTCATTTTGTTAGATGGACATCCAGGTGTTAAAATCTGGAAGGGGCTATCTGATGTAGCTAAATTAGCAAGCGACAATTTATTCCTTGTGCTAAGCAGTTATTAAAGAGTGTTTTACAGATGCACATGTAATAAAACTTGGATCCGTGTCTTTATGATGTACCTCATGGTAATATAGTAAGCCAAAATTGACTATATTATCTTCTTTTTTTTTAAAAAAAAAAAAAAACAAAAAAACAATCTTAGCAGAACAGAAAACCTTTATAAAACGCTGTAATTCAGTTGGTGTTTTTACCTGCCTTGCGACGTTTACAAATGTACCAGCCAATGGCAAATATGACAATGCAACCAGACATGGGCCCAACAATGTAATACCACTCCAGAGCTGACCTGGCACTGGCAATAATGAAGCCTAAGTAAAGAACCTTTAGTATTAAATAAATGCAAAAGACTTCTTTTTTGCCTGGTGTTATATGTATAGATACGTGAAACAAGGATATGTGTACAAATTCTTGGAATAATTCTAATGTAAGATTTCATTAAAATTCCTAATGCAAGATTTTTGTGATTCCTAATGTAAGATTGTATCAAAATTCCGGTGAAACAATATCCGGGGGGGGGGGGGGAACTCCTATATGAAACGAACGGGGATGCTCGTCGGAAATTTTGAAAAGAACCCCTAAAAGAGACCAATCTGGGTGTGGCTCAAGCTTTTCTTTACCCCTAAAAGATACCAAAAAACTAAGAATAGAATTTATATTTGTATATTTCTTCGTGTGTAACCCTAAACGAGACCATTATGGCTTAAAATATTGGCGTTTTGCCCGGAACATCCTAAGCGAGACCAAAAACCCGAAATTTACACCCCTAAGCGAGACGACGAGCATCCCTGTCACTTTCATATGCGAGTCCCCTCCCCGGGAACAATATTCTTCCGATTCTGGTGGGTTAAGAAAATTTTAAAACATGTAGAAAATACAAAATGATGACTTCTCCAAAAAACAGCTTTCAAACTTAAAACACAAGAACATAAGCAAGTATAAACAAACAAAAAGTAAACATATTTTTTTGGTTAATTCTAATATAACAAGATTATTCTCAAACGTGACAAAGATATGATAAAACGCTAACTTATATAGAGGGCCACTATGGAGGTGGTGAAGATAATACTTACAACAAAAATGTACAACAAGAATGTTGAAACTACAATTAAAACAATTGAACAATTCTTTTTTTGACAGTTTTCCGTAGTGTGTATTATTATTAATAATGACCTTATGCAACATCTTGTTATGATGAATTTATGCATTTTTATTCATCAATTTTTTTTCCTAGTGGCTGGCATGTAGGTCTTGAAACCAAATTCTAGCTTTTGTGAAACCCATTTTAGAAACCGTTAACAAATAAACATAGCCATAATATCAGAAAAATCTAACGATCACAAGGAGCCTGGCAATATGAATTAAAAATGATAACATCAAATGTGCATTTTCGAGAATTGCCTCATAGAACACAAAGCAAAATACACCTGGGCAGTTAAAAATGGCTAATTATAATACAAAATATTATTAAACGAAAAAGACAAATAAACATTTCATTTGAATGATCTAAAATTTAAAAAAGTCTCTGAGGATTCTTTACGAAGAATGTTTATCCCTGGTTTGTGTAGCCTGGGGTGACTTAATTGGAAGGGATGCTGGTCCATTACAACAGTTACCCTCCAGCATTGCCAGTACCCATTTAGACACATATGTGAAGAGAGGCACTGTGGGAGTTTGAAGTGTCTTGCCCAAGAACCCAACACAGTGACCCTGGCCAGGGCCTAACCCAGACCACTCAATCTGGAGTCCAGTGCACTAACTACCAGGCCAACTAAGCCTTCCACACAAATTATAATTACAGACTAGACAAGTAACAATGTTTTTCACAACTACATGTACACAACCAGAGGGAAACCCAGTTTCCAAATTCTTAGAGCACCGAACTCTGGATTGACCAGTCGAGGTTCAAGCCCTGGCCAAATCGTGTTCTTAGGCAAAACACTTTACCCTCACAGTGCCTTCCTCCACCCAGATGTATAAATAGGTACTGGTTGCTAAGAGTGCTGTTGGTATAACCCTGCGGTGGACTAGCATCCCATCCAGGGGGGAGTAGAAATACTCTAAGTCCTCCGGCCTGATGGGCCATTAGGCTCAAACGCAGACTCCACCTTTACACAACAGGAGAAGTCAGCTTACCCTCGACATTGATCTTCACAGTAGAGCGTGCCACAATGCCTGGTCTGTTATGTGCTTCACAAGAATATTTACCACTATCACCTTCCACAACTTCCGCTATAAAAAGTTTGCTCAACTTGTCATTTACTTGAGTATTGATCTGTGCTCTTGGGCTTACTGCGTCACCATCTTTTTTCCATATGACCTTCACTGTTGCTTCATTGACTTTGCAAGTTAATTTGAGATTATCTCCTGCTGTAAGTGTTGGATATGGATTTGGACCAACTTCTGCAGTGGGTTTTTCTTTTGAGAAAAACACAATAAGTAAAAGGCAAAGATTAATAGAACCTTTTTTGGTTGTTACTTTTTTTAACACTATAAAATTGATGGTCATGGTCGCGTGGTGTTGTTATTCAGTATGGGTGGTCGGGTGGTGTTGTTGTTGTTGGTGCTGCTTCGTAGGAGTCAATATTGATGAGAATCGTAAATTTGGGGGACATGTAAGCAAGCTATGAACTAGAGCTAGTTAAAAAGTAGAAATACTTGTGCACCTGCGTAATTTAATACCTTGTAATGCCAAGGTATGTTACAGGAAACAGTCATGAACTCAGGACATGACCAAGCCTCAAAGCATTCAAGGCACAATTAGGTATCATAATCCTTTGAAGTCAAATAGATAACAATAGTAGTTGCTGAAAACTTTGAAACTTATGAATATCGTGAACCTGTATATCTGCACATCGTTGTAAATAAGTTCACTTTTCTATTCGCATATTGTAAATAGTTTTTGTACTATATATTAGTTTGTAGTTGAAAGGAGTCCCTAATTAGCTAACTGTATAGCTAGATCCTTTGACATGGAAATAGTTATTATTTATTATTAGGTCAATTAGCTGTCCTCAGATAAGGTGAGTTCCAGAAGGAACTCACCACCCAAGTAAGACAGAATAATCAAGCACGAGGTCAATATGTTGCCCTGAGATGACATGAATTCCATATGGAACTCACCACCCAAGACAGAATAATCCAGCACGAGGTCAACATGCTGCCTTCAGATAAAGTGAGTTCCATAAGGAACTCACCACCAAAGTTAGACAGAATAATCCAGCACAAGGTCAATATGCTTTCCTCTAATAACGTGAGTTCCAAAAGGAACTCGCCACCCAAGTAAAACATAATAATCAGCACAAGGTCAACACGCTGCCCTCGAATAACGTCAGTTCAAAATAAGACAGAATAGTAAGACAGAATAATCTAGCACAATGTCAATATGCTGACCGCAGAGAGCATGAGTTCCATAAGCAACTGACACCCAAGTAAGAGAATAATTTAGCACGAGGTCAATATGCTTCCCTCAGATAACATGAGTTATTTAATGAACTCACCACCCGAGAAAGACAGAATAATCCAGCACGAGATCAACATGCTGCCCTCAAATAACTTGAGTTCCATAAGGAACTCACCACCCAAGTTAGAGAGAATAATCCAATATGCTGCCCTCTGATAACGTGAGTTCCAAAACTAACTCACCACCAAAGTAAGTATGACAGAATAACTTAGCACGAGGTAAATATGCTGCCCTCAGATAACATGAGTTCCCTCCAGCAGCCAAGAAAGACCGAAAAATCCAGCATGAGGTCAATATGCTGCCCTCTGATAACATGAGTTCCATACGAAACTCACCTCCCAAGTAAATAAGACAGAATAATCTAGCACGAGATCAATATGCTGCCCTCATATAACATGGGTTCCATAAGGAACTCACCACCCAATTAAGACGTAATAATCCAGCTGAAGGTCAATATCCTGTCCTCAGATAACATGAGTTTATTAAGGACCTCACAACCCAAAAAAGACATTATAATCTGGCACAAGTTCAACATGCTGCTCTCAGATAAAAAGAGTTCAATAAGCAACTCACCACACAAGTAAGGCAGAATAATCCAGCACGAGGTCAATATCCTGCCCTCAGATAACGTGCGTTCCATGAGGAACTCACCACTGAAGTGAGAGATAATAATCTACCACGAGGTCAACATGTTGAACCAGATAACAACAGTTCCATAAGCAACTCACCACACAAGTAAGACAGAATAATCCAGCACGAAGTCAATATCCTGCCCTCAGATAACAAGAGTTCCATAAGGAATTTACCTCCCAAGTAAGACATAATAATCCAGCACGAGGTCAATATGCTTGCCACAGATGAGTTCCATAAGGAACTCACCACCAAAGTAAGACAGAATAATCCAGCACAAGGTAAATATGCTGCCCTCAGATAACGTGAGTTCCATAAGGAACTCACCACTCAAGTGAAAGATAATAATCTGCTGAACCAGATAACATGAGTTGCATAAGGAACTCAGAACCAAGTAAGACATAATAATCTAGCAGGAGGTTAATATGTTGCCCCCAGACAACATGAGTTCCATGAGGAACTCACCGCCAGGTAAGACAGAATAATCCAACCGGAGGTATATATGCTGTCCTCAGATAACGTGAGTTAAGTTAGGAACTCACCAAACAAGTAAGAAAAAATAATCCAGCACGACGTCAATATGATGTCCTCAGAAAACGCAAGTTCCATAAGGAACTCACCACCCAAGTAAGACAGAAAAATCTAGCAAAAGGTCAACATGTTGCCCTCACAAAACACTAGTTCTATCAGGAACTTACCACACAAGTAAGACAGAATAATCCAGCACGAGGTCAATATGCTGCCCTCAGATAACGCGAGTTCCATAAGAAACTCAGCACCCAAGTGAGACAGACCAATCCAGCACGAGGTCAATCTGCTGCCCTCTGATGACGTGAGTTCCATAAGGAATTTACTACCAAGACATAATAATCTAGCACGAGGTCAACATGCTGCCAACAGACAAGTCATTTCCATAAGGATTGCTCACCACCCAAGTAAGAAAGACAGAATAATCTAGCACGAGGTCAATATGCTGCCCTTAGATAAAATGAGTTCCATAAGGAACTCACCACCCAATGAAGACATAATAATCTAGCAGGAGGTTAATATGCTGCACTGAGATAACAAGAGTTCTATAAGGACCTCACCACCCAATGACGACATAATAATCTAGCAGGAGGTTTATATGTTGCCCACAGATAACAAGAGTTCCATAAGGACCTCACCACCCAAGCAAGACACAATAATCCAGCAAGAGGTCAATATGCTGCCCACAGATAACATGAGTTCAATAAGGAGCTCACCACCCAAGCAAGACAGAATAATCTAGCATGAGGTCAATATGCTGCCTGCAGATAACATGAGTGCCATAAGGAACTCACAACCCAAGTGAGACATAATAATCTAGCAGGAGGTAAATATGCTGCTCTCAGATAACATGAGTTCCATAAGAAACTCATCACCCAAGTTAAAGACATAATAATCTAGCACGAGGTCAACATGCTGCCCCTAGATAATTATCATGAGTTCCATAAGGAACTCACAACCCCAGGAAGACAGAATAATCTTGCACGAGGTCAATATGCTTCCCTTAGATAACAAGAGTTCCATTAGGAACTCACAACCCAAGTGAGATATAATAATCTAGCAGGAGGTCAATATGCTGCCCTCAGATAATGTGAGTTCAATTAGAAACTTACCAACCAAGTAAGATAGAATAGTCTAGCACAAGGTCAATATGCTGCCCTCATATGTTACGTGAACGATGATGAAAGATAGATGTGACAGTGATGCTGTTTTTTTTTTCCTGCTTACCAAAAACATGAAGATATGCAGAGGAAGTTGCCGAATTCGCTTTGTTTGTCGCTATGCACTTATAGGTTCCTTCCATGTCTTTTGTTGTGTTTGACAATTCCAGGAACGATCCTTCACGGAAATTGGTTTGACTGACCACAGATGGAAGGTCCCCACCATTGAATTTCCAGGACAATTTTGGCTGTGGAATACCTCTGGCTTTGCAGGTGATGTTGGCTGGGTAACCTTCAGGAACAGACGTGTTTCTTGGAGGCTCATAAATCTGAGGAGAGACTTTTGACAAAAAGCAATCTTTTCAACTGATATTCTTATATTAGCTATGGCAATCAAAAGATTACAGTCATAACTGAATAACTGGGAAGCCCATGATCAATTTTGTTTAAACCTTAACCCATTCATATGCACATAGGTCACTTTGTATTTGGTATTTTCCAAGTACAAGTTGATATTTCCTGACATACAGTAATTAAAGAAATTTTTTTATTTACTCTTGACTAGCTCTTGCTTTTACAAAAAAGCAGTGTCTATGTACAGTTGTTATACTGTAAAATTCAGAAAGTAACAACCCCTTAAATAACCCCGGTGGTGTTTTCATGAACACCTCATGAAAAAAAACATGTTTTAACTGGGTATCAAACGTTGCATGATTCATCATCAAACTTCAAGATTTGAAGGGTTGTTAGGTGAAGTTGAACTGGTGATAAATAAATTCTATTCCAGAGCCAAAACCCTTTAAAATGTCTTTAACTAGCGGAGATTAAACCCTTCTGTAATTTAGTTATCAAAAAGGGCTTTGCTTAGCTAAACCGTCACAATAAGACACCATAAAAATAAAAGATACAAAACTTTTATGTTCAATAAGCTGTAAACATGTGGCATGACATAAATCTGGCTCTGTCGGCTTTGTGTAAAATTAGTTTTCAGTACAGATCTGTAAACCATCCAGTTTCATCGGGTTTACAAACACATTCTTTAAATTAAAGGCTAAGTCTCACAAAAATCTTTAAAATGCCTTAATTACTGTTTAAAAAAGTTAAATGTTACCAAATTTCTGCCAGCATAAATTTATTTATTGACAGTTCACTTTCATGATCACTCATGCAAAACATTGTCTGACACCCCTTCGAACTTTGAAGTTTGATGACGAATCATGCAACGTTTGATACCCAGTTAGAACATTTTTTCATGACCTATGTTCATGCTTAGATGCAATGGACTGGTTATGTCCCTCCAAAAGTATAGACCTGATTTCACTCAATAAATTTATTGCTCCAACAGCTTACAATTAGAATATGAAACTGCCCCTTTTAACCATGAATTTTTAAAAACTGGGGAATTGGACGTTGCATTTCAAGATTTTCAATTTAATTAAGCTTGGTAATTGGATATTTGGATATCAGCCATTATTAAACCATGCCCAACAAACGCGGTTGAAAAAAATTTTCTTCAGGTCTTTTCTACAAAATAAAATTAGCAAGATTTACTATGTCTCATGGTTGTCTTAAATAAAACAATTATTTTACTCACGCTGGTTTAATATGAGATGATTAAAGCCAACTCATACCTATACTCACACCGGAATTACTAATTATCTAGATTATAATCTGTAAAACACATTTAATACTGATTTCTTTGAAATGTTATTCCAGACAAAAAGGCTAATAAAAATACCGTAAATGATCTAATAAACGCCCACTCTCAAATAAACGCCTCGTATCTAATAAACGCCTCCCCTGAAGTGTAACGTTTGTGTTAGACACCCCCTCTAATAAACGCTCCGTGTCCAATAGACGCCCCTCCAAGAATCATCTCCAAAACCAAGGAATTGCTCCATAGAGTAAAATCACGCAATATAGTTAGTTTCTTGCTTGACTCAGACATCGAAGAGGCCAACAACGCCAACATAGTTGAACCCGATGACGATGAAAATGTCGATATCGAACATCTCTAGGTTTTGTATTAGCACAGATAAGATTCTTCTCCTACTCACCAACTCTGTTTTGTATCTAACTCCTCTAGCAAACTACGCATCCTATTTGTTTTGTTGACATTGTTACTGTTAAATTGAAATAAACGCCTCTCTCTAATAAACGCCTCATATCTATTTAACGCCTCCCCTAGGTCCCCAAAAATGTAACAGATGCCCGGGCGTTTATTAGATCATTTACGGTAATGCCTTTTAAATAATAATAATAATAAAAAAACATGTACTGTGAAGAAACTTAACAGTTAAGTCCTGATGGGTAAATTTGTTTAAATGTTTAATAATTTATTAGCAACAAAAGGTCAACATGTGACAGAACTATTGATGCCATCACTTGATTTACAAAGTTTTCCACCTTTCACTGTATGACTGAATCAAAATTGTCGTTAACTTTGTCAACTGACGCATGATAGGAAACCATAGTTTCAATTTTAATTCACACAGTGCCTTACCAGTTACATCAATCCAAAAAGTGGTCCAAGTTTTTCCTGCCTTGTTTACAGCTGTACATCCATACAATCCTGCATGCTTGAATGTCACGCGATCCACCGTGAATGTGTTACTGTTGTTGTTACCAAGATCTACTCCGTTCTTAGTCCAGTTGATTTGGAGTGGATGATCACCGCTCGTAGTGCATTTCATGGTAAACGTCGAGTTTAATGGAACAGAACGATCCCTGAGTTCAGGGTTCAGTTTAGGTGGAACTTGAAAAGCAAAAAAATTAAAGAAAAATTTGCTGTTTAATTTCCAGCCTACGACCAGTATGTTCCTCCATTATTGACTCTTTAAAACACAGCATAGAGTGAAATGGGGTTCAATGTTTTCCACCCACCTTATCTACATGTACCTTACTCATTACGACATTACAACCCATGAATATAATTTACATTTAACTGAATGCATGTGCTTTTCATGGTTACCATAGAGAAGATCTTTGTGCTATACAATGGGCTTACATACTGAGAAAATAAAAGGTAACAAAATAAAATTACAATACTTTTGACGCTTGGTATATTCATTAATAAACATAACTTACTTTCAACAGTAACATTTTTGCTGTCAGTGAAAAAACCAGCGGCATTGCTCGCATTACAGGTGTAACTTCCCTCATCTTCACTTGTTACATCTGTTAAGAGCAACGTTCTGTTCATCTCATTGGGCAGAGGTTTTCCATTTTTTAACCAGGATAATTGTGGTTCAGGTAAACCCTGAACAATTTTGCAAGTCAAGTTGCCACTTTCTCCTTCTCGTATCGGCTTGTTTGGTCCTAACAGCTGAATATTTGGCCAAACTACAGAAAAGAACAAAAAATAAAACTGGATTAGAAGATACCTTATTATACGAAATTAACGCTCCTTGATATTAACGCGAATTCTCAAAATTCACGTTAATTTTTGTGTTCAATTTCCACATCATTATTAAGTGCAGCGTTAATTTCCAAGACCTTAATTTCATTCCAGATACTGTTTACTGTCCGAACACACATAGAAACTAGGAAACGAAAAACCTTCTCTTTTCTGTACACTATTTTTCAGTTTTTTACTTTGTTAAAGCCTTAAAGATGTCATCTGCAATATTTTCAGTTTATTCGTGCTTTCAGAAGAGCGGTACAACAGCCAAAATATCTTTTAGCGACAGAAAATTTGCCCTGCCCCTCGCGTTAATTTCCTTTATTCAAAAGAACTTTCCCTCAAATTTGGGTTAATTTAATTCGCGTTAATTTCAAAGACCTTAATTTACAGTAGCGTTAATTTCCTATAATACGGTAAAGCCATATCTAACATGGAAAAATTAGGTTCTTACTCGCGGGTTTTTACTGTACTGCTTTTCATCAATGTTATTAATTTTATCAAAAACTGTGGCATGTTTATTTAGACTAATGAAACAATTCTTTACTCACTCATGACAAAAACGTTTATGGTTTGATCTTCGCTTGTGACACTCTCAGTTCCTTTATTTTGTTTCATGGTACAGATGTATGTTCCTTTGTCTTGTGGGTGAACTGGATTGACACGCAAACTACCATCAGAACGTTGTTTAAATCTTTCCTTGTTCAGTTGTTTTCCATCTTGTCTGCTCCACACAATCAGTGGCTTTGGATTTCCTTCAGCACTACAGCATATAATCCCAGACATGTCAGCAATAAGACTTTGCTGAGGATTCTTCTTAGTAAATCTCGCTGTTGGAAGAAATAATTATTGTGTTGGGTTTGGTAGAAAAAAGGTTACTACAGTGGAACTTCTTTAATACGGATAACAAAGGGACAGGGAAGGGCGTCCTTAGTATGGATGTGTTTGTTAAACAGAAGAAGAGTTTATATGAATTTTAGTCTCTTTCGGACCAAAGAAGAAGGTGACCGCATTATAGAGGTGTCCATAAGGAAAGGTTTGACTGTATAATAATATCTTATTGTTCGAACACTACGTCTACGTGCTCGTTATTGCGGTTTTCAGTGAAATGCGAACTCTGCAATTCAATCCTCAACCAACGGTTTACGCTTTTTGCTGCCGTCAATCATCTTAGCGGACCTCTCGGGAAACAGAAGTTCACTTCAACCGGGTCAAAAGGTCAAATATGTCAGTTGTGATTGGTAGATTTCGATCCATTTTATTTGTTTCTGTTTTTCATGGTTCGTTGGCTGTCGCCATAATTATGATTGACGGCAGCGAAAAACGCAATCGTTAGTTGTATTTTGAATTTCAGAGTTCGCATTTCACTGAAAACCGCAATAACAACTCAAACACTCTCTCAGCGACCACATGGAATGCAGCTCCAGAGGAAATCTTAAACTTCTGCAAGACTGCCATTACATCGATTCTCTGGCAGGCAGGTACAATACTCGGATCGGATGAACTCAGACCGTCAGTCCTAGATTTTACCTAAGGGTTTTACCTTCCTCACCTTCAACATCTTTTAGGTCCATGATGGAACATGTATAAACGCAGTGCGTGGTAATGCAACCACGAGGGACGAGATTGTAACCTGATCTGAGAGGAAAGTAAAACAAAATGACGGGTGAACCCCACGCCACGGAGTTCCAAACGTTGATTTGGCCCATTCCTGAGAGGAACTAAACCTACAATTTATTATTTTTTTGATGATCCGAGTCGATCCGAGTTGATGCAAGCTGATCCGACCCGGACTGGCGGTCCGAGTTGATCCGATCCAAGTTTTGTACCTGCCTATTCTCTGGCTATTTCTCGATCGGTGACTGTGGTGTGTCGCTCTAGCTGTTGGGAGAGTTTGGCTTTACTAATTATCTTTCGTGGGATCATAAGGATTGGCAAGTCCATAAGTATCAGCAAGGGACCAAGGAAGAGGGCCAAGAGGATACATGTAGGTGAAAATAACTTTTATGTCAATCTGATGAAACTGTCCGAGAAGTTCTATCTGAGTAAATACATATGAAGAGGAACTACTCGATCCTTGTTATGAACCTTACACACAGCCTACAGATCGTTAAAAGACTTCAGCTTGGCTTTCTTCAATGGATCAAAGTAATCTGAAGTGGGATTGGATGAGCAACCGTTCAGGTTGTAATGGGTAATCTGCTTCATTCTACCTTTGACCTTTGTTTGTATTGGAATAAATCATTCTTAATTACAACACTTTTGTAACAGTAAGCGTGGTACTTGGCTTTGCTAGAAATGAGATCTTTTGCACATATTCCATTCACACCATAAGCTACTTCACTCCTAGCAGTGTCTTATTTGTACATAAAAAGAAGCACATGCTCTTATTGTCTCATCGTTGCAAAATTCCAGCACTCTGTGGAGCTTCTCTCTAGTCTTCGTGTTTGGCTTGTACTTTGACTTTTTTACAAAACAAGCATTGATCTGGCAGAATCGCTGAGCTTGGCTGACTTCCATCTCTACTAGAGCTTCTCCTAGGTACAGTTCTAGTTGCAGCTTTATTAGATGGTTTGCAAGCGACTTGCAAATCTCTTTGCTGGTGAACTCGACAATTGCGATGATGTTTTATGGGATTTTTGGGAGAATTGGCTTTCAGTTGAAGCCTCAAAATTCCGTTCATGTTAAAAGAATACAAGCAACTTTGTAGCCTTTCCCAAAAATCCAAGATGTATGAGGGGTGTTCTATCCTTGCTAACATACATTTTTATGATGCTTAGTAGTCAAAGATTAAGATAAGACAATGTTTTGGCTGTTTCGAACCGGCCCTCAAGTGAGCCATAAACCCAAATTTTCGGATCTCAGCTGATGGACTATAAGTAAAAAGAAAAATTAACCTACCATTGACATAGATAGTGAAGTACTGAGTATATTCTAATCCCCTGCATTCATAGGTTCCTCCATCAGACAGCTGAACTTTTTTTATGATCAATTCGCCATTTTTGTTCACCTTAATTCTTGCCCCAGATGTAGAATTGATCTCTTGATTTTTGTTGTTGAACCATCTAATGAAGCTGGTCTCATTTTTTAGGGCGCAGCGAGTAGTTTCAGTTCTGCCAACATCGATAACTGATCGTGTCGTGCTCAACACTTTTTTGTTCTCTGAAAGGTTCTCTGAAAGCAAAGATTAATGTTACGCACATTATGATATACATAAAATTCTAAATTGTATGTAAGTATAGCATCTTTTTAATAATTGATATCAGTGTTAAGGATACTAGCCAATGGCCTCATTATGATTAGCTAATTGTCCAGTTCTTAGCTATGAACTTAGTTACAGTGTTGTCTCTGTTTATTTACGTTATTATTGGCTTTATAATCAGACCTTCGTAAAGAGTCATCACGTGTGTCTAAAAGCTGAGTTCAGCATTCCCATTAAACAGAGTTTTGTAGGACTTCACATCGTCTAGTACTTTTGTTGATTTGATTCTTAACCTTTGGCACAAGATATGATATGTAAGTACTTTTCGTAATTTTGTTAAGGTTTAGATTTTGCAGTAACTGGGTGAAAGTACACACAATGGTAGTAGTAATTATCATCAAAACTGCTTGTATTAAAATGATCACTTACTTGGTTCACACAATGCCTGAGCACCTTTGTCATCTTTTTGACAGTCAACATTAAGCTTTCCATCAGTGCGCTCACAGGATGCCAATTCAGATTCATCTCCAGTGCAGGCTACGTCAGACATAACAAAAGGAATTGCATCCTCACCCTTGACATCTGACCCAATGAATTCAGCCACGGCTCCTTTGAAGCCAAGTTGTCGGCAAATAACTTTTGCATCGTCAATATTCCATTTATTGCGGCAGATCTTCCCCCATTTTCCCTTGAAAAATACTTCCACTCTTCCACCATATTCTATATTTGCACCATTTAAGCGTACAGGAACTTGAATGTGGAATTAAATAAAAAAGCTATGTTAGTAAATTGGTTTAACTGAAAACCCTAAAGTCTTTTTAGGTTATTGCAGGACAGGAAAAAAGAACGTTGACTTTGCTTTTGCAATTTTTTTAACACATGGCTTGTGAATTATTATCTCACTAGTCTTGCAAATAAAACTATGCTTAATAAGTTATTTTTTTATTATTTTATTTGGTTTATTTGCTTAAGGGTTCTTGCACCTGTTCAGCTGTTACGTCCTGGCCAGTCAGCCTTATCACCAACTGGTTAGCTCAGTTGGTAGAGTGCCGGACTGCTGTGTGGGAGGTCTCGGGTTCGACTCCCAGACCGGATGACCGGATCAGTTATTGTAAATAATATATTTTTAGCATTCTAATTATTTTAAGCTGAGGGCCCCAAGTTTATCAGTAACTTAAGTAACTGTCACGGGTCAACCTCATTAAATAAAGTCTCTCTCTCTCACCGGACCAACACTCAGGGTCTTAAAATAATTGAGGAGAACGCGCTGCCTTTGTAATGACGTCTGCAAATGGTTAGACGTTCTAGTCTTCTCGAATAAGGACGATAATCCGTAGGCCTTGTCTCCTGCTTCTTTAGTGTTATAATCAGCAGGGGACGTTAAAGAACCCACACACTCATCATAAAGAGTAGGGCATGAAGTTCCCGGTGTTGTGGATTGTTCTATTCTATTGGTTGGCTGCTGGTGGGATGAGATTATACACATGGACAGATAGCGGCTGCCAAAGGCGCCTGATTATGCTGATGTTCGGTCTCATCCCATAATTCTAATTGTGAAGCGCAATGAACCGCTATATAAGCACCTATATCATTCATTAACTGTAAAGCATAAAGGCAGAAAACTACAGAATTTTCTAACACATCCTTTTACATCAAACCAACTTTCTTGCCAATGCAAATGATCATCTTATATCTCAGGGCCTGGTTATTGATTGGCGCTGGTTTAATATAACACAGGATTAACATAAACTTTCAATCCAGTTTTACAAGCTATCAATGTGTGGTTCCAGAAAATATCCATACCCCCCCCCCCAACGGATGGTCACTGGTAATTCCGAGAGGGAGGGGGTTTATCCGCAGAAATTTCCAAGGGGAGGAGGGGGTTCACGGGCACTTCTTTTCCAGAGGGTGAAGAAACATGAAAAACAAATTGAAGCAACACAGGATCTATCCAAAGCACGAAGTATATACCTATGTACGTTGTTTTGCAAAAAATATATAGCTCCTTTCTATTGAAATGAGGTTTACCGATACATCATAATTTGAGTTTCCTAGCATTTGCTAGCGCTACTTCGTTCTTCTTCGCGACCAAGTCAAAATGGCCGAAGTGACAGGCAAAATGCATCCCCAGACTCCCACTGGTGTCTCGTTTTTGTTCCGACGTATGGAAGACGTTTTATCTGCACTTGTTTCATTTTAATATTGCAATCGCTACGTTGGGAAAGTTTGGTAACAGGTTGTCTCTTTAAAGGATATGATATTTCATGACAGGAGCATTTTTATTTCTTCTCAGCCAGTAAAATTACTTCGGCCGAACATGAAGATGTTTACGATATCAAAGGCGCTTTTTATGAAAGAAAAGCTTTTAGTAGACTACAATACAGAATTTTAGAGGAATGACTAAGACAGCAAGGAATGCTGTAAGTTGCAATTTTTATTTACTTCGCCAAGAGTTGTTTTGAAAGCAAACCAGACCTTTAAGAGTACGCTTCTGTGATGGAGGCGAATTAGACTTCAGCTCAAAACAGAGAAGAAAGAAAAATGCAAGACACTTGGTTTGAACTTTTAATACTAAGTTTTACACATTATCAACATAGAAGTTATTTCAAACTGGATAGCAAGGATGTCCAAAGCTAGATTACGTGTATCCGTAGAACGATGGTAACACGTCACATATTTCTAATGCAGATAGAGTTTGATTTAAGGCATAATTGTTTAACTGAGTTGTAGTCTTCATTTTCAAAAGAACAAAACCATTTAGATTTTCCAGGGGGTAGAACAGTTCATATTTAAAAATAATGGAAATTCTTGGGGGTGGGGGGTCATTAACGACCCCTTTCGAACGGAAATTCCTAAGGGGTGGGGTGCAAACCAAAAAACCATCCGTGGTGGGGGTATGGATATTTTCTGGAACCACACAATAGTCGTTTCTATCAGATTTGTCCAACATTTCTACAGCCATTTTCAGTGTTACATGGGGATGGGAAGTTACATCAAGCCAAAAATTCTACATGGCATGGGAATGAGGTAATATAAACTCACCTTTACATAATAACTGCACTTTGTTATCGACCATTTTTCTGCATTTTGTTAGTGTTTTACAATTGTAGTGTACTGAGGCATTTGAGGTATTGTCGTCTGTGCTCCACGTCCCATTATCATAAACACCAGTGTTAGAGTAACCCATGGCCTTGCAGGTCGAATTTTCTTCATCGATATCCCAACTACTGGTACAAAGTTTTTGCCAGCTGCTGTTCTTGTAGATTTCCATCACGCCAAGAGACGGATTCTTCCCCACTCGAAAGCCTAGTGGAAATGCTGATGAAAGAAATAACAAAATGTACTTCTGTTAGTCTTGTAATATTCCGAGCTCGAAACCAAATAAAACTGTTCACAACCTGGCTACCATGTGCTTTGGTTTGTAATCTAACTACGCATACCCAACATATGGCCCTACAAAAAGAGGGCCTGGACCTAAGTATAAGAGCCTAAGAAGGATTGTTAACAGGAATGAAATGACAGTAACATCTAAACTACGCAAATCAAAAGTCAAAGTTCACAAATGTCTCAAAGTTCAATTCAAAGTTCACAAAATAAGTCTCTTGGGTGGTCTCCTTCTCAAAGTTCAGTTCAAAGTTCACAAATAAGTCTCTTGGGTGGTCTCCTTTCCCGCTGAGGATACCAAGGTTAATATCGTAAAAAATGTTGTGGTTATTCATCGTGGTAGAGTACAATAATAAAGTATTTTTCGTTTGTCTCACGACATAGTCACGTGTGATGGAGATCGCGACGTTTCGACTGCACACTGCTAGTCATCATCAGGCGACAAGGTCGACTGGTTGTGCGTGAACTTATAAAGCACGCTGCTGCGCTGTGATTGGTTGGTTTTCAACAGCTGTGATTGGCGCATTTCGATCCTCGCTGTTTCTGTGTCCTGTTGTTCCCTCAGCGGTCCGCTGTCGCACAGTTCTCCTGTTGTTGTGTTTTTTGATCGTGGGCATCCATGCCTCAGGAATTTCAATTCCATTATCCCTGTTGATATTATTAGGGTGAAGTCTTATGTGAATTGCCTCTTTGACCCTGCGTTTGTACCAGTGTGGGTTGCGATCAATAAACTTTACCTCATTCCAAAGCGGGTAGTGGCCGGTGTTGTTGGTGTGTTCTGCAATGGCAGAGGTCTGGGTACGGGCGAGTCGGATGTCCCCGTCGTGCTCTTTGATCCTGTCTTGAATAGGTCTTCCCGTCTCACCGATGTAAACTTTGCCACATTCACAGGGAATCCTGTAAACAACGCCATCTTGCTTAGTGGAATCAACAGCGTCTTTCGGCCGTTCTAGGTGTGATACCAAGGTTGCTGACAAGTCAACCCCGGCGAACTTGGAGTGATGGACTCCTCGACAATACCTCCTCCACGGTGCAACCTGTTCCTTCTTTTGGACACTGAACAGTCCTTCACCCTCTCGGTGTCAGTGCTCTCAGCAACACTGTGTGGTGTGGATGAATTAATGGGTGACTCTTAGACCGTGGTAGTAGCTAGAACCACTTGTTATCGGTCCATGGAACTCTGACTCATCCATGGGAGCAGTGTTCCAGATAAGAGACCAGTCTCGGGTCAAAAACCCGATAGAGGCGGCTGCCTGACCCGACAAATGAAATGGAAAATGAAATGGAAGTAAATTAGAAGTAACAGTAAAAAGCAAAGAAGAAGTTTCCAAAGAAAACGACATTGGAAGGAAATCAAATTCAGGGCAAGAAAGAAATCCCAAAAGGTTTTTGGCTGTGCTTTTGTTACATTTCGTTTTCATCTGCTTGCAAGTGACAAGAAAGACAATAGCTTTACCGAAATGCCTGGCCAGGTAAACTCCTTTTTCAGCTTCAACTTAGGGCCAAAAACAGCCAAAAAATAAATTTCTTTTCTCTCTTCGCAATCTTGTGTTGCTTTGCAGTTCACAAGGCAAAATTGTGCAAAATAGAATGTTGAAATCCATTCGTGAAGTCAAAACGTTCTCGAGTTTTCGATCGTGTCCTGCACGTACATGTACAACTAAACTTGCACCTGCATTACTACAGACAGTAGTTTCTTTTTATATTTCATATATTTTCACCGAAAAGTCTTCTCAGTTCTTGTGCTTTATGTATTATACACGAAAAGTCTCTTGTAAAAGAAGATTGTCAAGGATAGAGGGTAAAAATACAGCAGTTTTCTGTTTTTAACAACCAGTTTTAATTTAAGAAAACATGGAAAATTTGTGGAAATTTTGTCATTCTCTGTAGACTACCGAGTAAGAAAATTGAGACCAAAGTAAAATACAACTTCATTTTGAGATTCAAAAACAGGGTCATATGTACCCAGAATTGAGAAAACCAGTTTAAACAGATTTTTTTAAAAAAAAAAATTGTCTGGGGAGCATACCCCAGAACCCTGTAGGAAACATGCAGTCGAGCTGTTTACCATTCTACCTCTGGGGAAACAAGTATGAGCTTGAGAGCTCTGTGATACATGTAGGTCAATTAATTTATCATTTAATCGTATCTCTAACAAAATTCTCGATTTTGATTGGTTCTGCCCGCGCCTATTTGTCGCGTAATTGGCGCGCGATCACGTGGGTGTCCAATTACAGGTATCCAATTTGAACAACTTCAAATTGGATATCTGTAATTGGACACCTACGCCATTCGCCCGTCAATCGTGCACATTTAAATGAGTTCTTTTTGCTGTTTTCTCACTGTTTGTACAACAAATTGAATTTATCACTGACTTTTTCACATTAACAAAGATTCTCAAAGACTTCCTGACCTCGAATGTTGTTATTTCAAACCTCGAATGTCGTAATTTGAAATCGTCCTTGCGCTGCGCGCTCGGCCGATTTTGAAATTACTCGCCCGATTACTCCCTGAATTGTACTCCACTCAGTCCAATTACTATTACTAAGTAGATAATAACGATTAATCTGAAAATTTTCTTTTCTTTTTTACCCCAAATCTTACCAAATGGCACCCTGAAACGTAACACTTATAACATCCACCTTTCAACTACACCTTTCAACTCCATATCGCCAGTTATGAACTAGAACCACCTCATTTACTTTGAATACTCGAGCCTTTAATCTTCCTTCATCATGGTGCTGCTTCTGTTTCATCTGTTGTTCTTCCACAGCTTTGTTAAGGTTGGCCTTAAGTAGTGTGAAGTAATTTCTGATCTGCCATCCTAAGAAAAGCTGAGCTGGCGACTGTCTAGTGACAGTATGTGGCAAACTGGGGTACATAATAAGGAAGTTAGCCAGCCGGTGCTCCAGACTGAGTTTACTTGTTTTAATATCCAGCACTTGCTTAGCCAGGACCACCCGTACGAAAATTTGTGACCTGACTGGGCGAGATTATGGCCAGATTCAAGCCATAAAGCCATTTTTGAGGCGAAAACTGAGCAAGACAGAGCGAGACAACGAATTTGTCTCGCTATTACGACTGAGCGAGACATTTGTCTGGCTTGTTTATTGCCGATATTATAGCGTGAGTGAACGTGATAAAGTGCGACCCGAGTTTATCAGCCTAAGCTGCAGTAACGAGACATTAGTCAGGCTGGTTTATCGGTGAAATTCTGGCTAAATTAAAGTTTGGTGGCTAAAAAACCTATTTTGTTTTACAATAAGAACATAAAATTCGAACACGTGTGACATACATGTATTTGTGAAGCACAAAATAATAAAGAATAACTACCACATTCTTCAGAAATTAGCGAAAAGGAAAATAAAGATCTTACCTACACTTTACAAGCATCTAGTATACAGATGTATGTACAAAATGTTTCGCTTCTTGTCGTTGAAGAAGTTTAGCTTCAAGAACATATACATCAGCAACAAGTGTTCGTTTTGTTCCGTTCAAAAAGATGTCCATCCGAAGTCGCTACTGTAGCAGGCAAAATACAACACATGAGAGAGATTGAAAGAAATTTTGTTTAAATCCATAATAACATTTAATGAAATAGTCTGAACCTTCCTTTGCACGACATATTCAAGTTTTTTTCTCGGCGTGCTTCGTTGCCAGTGTTGTGTACAACATTGAGTAATTCGATTGCGTGGTGACCGTCTGCTTCTCTTATCGCTTCAAGTCTCTTGCAGGAGCCCCCTGAACTGAACATCTCCTCGGGCTTTTCGTTTTCACTTCGAAAATCAAACGGCTTGACTACCATTTAATGAATATGTTCTTTTTTTTCAATTACTTTCGCGGAGGACAAAATTATAAACCTCCTCTTGTGACAACGCATGCTGCTTGTAATTCGATCTTGACGTCCTTTGACATGCTCACGCTTAATTTAATTGGTCTACTTTGAAAGTCTGCTCGTTGACTTAAGAAGCTTGACCGTTTCTTTGAAAGCGGGAAAACTTCAGTGTCTCTTCACATGCAAGGACTGTGTCAGAGAAGAACAACTCCTTTGCAATTCTTCGACTTTACAGAAAGCGATTTTTTTCGGGTATCTGTAAACAATGTCAATGTAATTAGCAGCTTTACTTTTGTCTGTGGAATGTGAAAGCGGCATATCATGTTTGTCTTGAAAGCTGGCTTCATTCTTCAAGGACTTCCAACGATGGCGCTTGTGTTAAGCTATAACGGACATTATTACCACAAGAAATGCAACAAGCTAAAGATTATAGAGTGAGGTGAGCATGCATTATAAATCTGTAGAGATCTTATTGTCAGGAAGAGTTCAGCGCACGGAAATTTTTATAATCATGTTCGATGTCGGGTCAATATACGTTAAAATAGCAGCGAGCAAGAAGATGCCTTGACTCTTCCTCGATCGGTTAACATTCATATTTTGCAATTCTGTTGATTAGAACACGTCGCCTTCCAAATGTAACTACAAATGTTGCCATTTTTATATTTTATCCAAACGTAACTTGTAGACATAATTAAATAAACGACTTAAATTTACTTTTGTTGTGATGTGATTATATAGTTACGCAGTTTATACGTAGAGATCTGCTGAAGGATTCCTGTTGAATACAGATGTAAATTATACATAGTTAGCAGACAAGCCAGACGATACAAATGTTTCGCTTCATTTTCGTTCATTTATCGTTATGTCTCAATCAATGGCGTGATTTTTTTATGGCCTGAATTTCAGTGGATTATCGCCCCAAATGTCACGGCCACACAAATGTCTCGCTCCATTCTCGTCCATTTATCGTTCCATTTTTATCGCTCGTGTCAGGCCGATTATTGTCACGTTCAGTATCGCTCGTTAGCGAAATTTTTTATGGCTTGAATCTCGCCAATGTCTCGCTCAGAATTTTCGTACGGGCACTTTAGTTGTCTGCAATGAACGCTCAGCAGCTCCATTCGATGCTGGGTGGTATGGTGGTATACGGGTGAACTTGACACCATTCTGTTTCATGAACTGAGAAAACTCTTCTGAAGCTAGCTGAGGCTCATTGTCGGAGACGACTTCTTCGGGCAGACCATAACGAGCAAACGAGGAGTGCAATACCTCAATGGTTTTCAGACTGGTCGTGGTTGTCATAGGAATCACTTCCAACCATTTGGATTAGGCATCAACCACAATAAGAAAAGTCGACTTGTCCTTCTGAAAAAAAAAATCAATGTGAATTCTCTCCCATGGCTTGACAGGCCATTTCCATGGGTGTATGGGTGCCTTTGGTGGAGACTTGCCGACTGACGCACAGACTTGACAACCACTGACCCTCTGAGCAATGTCTGCATCCAGTCCTGGCCACCAAAGATACACTCTTGCTAATGACTTCATGCGGCAGATCTCATGATGCTCCCGATGCAATTCATCTAAGAGGCGATCCCGATACCTTCCGGGAATAACCACTCTCGACCCCCACAGCACGCAGCCTTGATCCACAGAAAGTTCCTCTCTGCGTGAAAAATAGGGCTGTAACAAGAGATCCTCAATGGCTTGGGGCCACCCATGCAAGGTCATATTATACACACGAGCTAGAACTGGATCTTTTCTGGAAGCAGACGCCAAGTCTCCAGCAGTAATAGGCAGTTCATCTGCGCAAACACCTCAGTTTCTAATTCATCCTTTGCCGTCGACTGCACCAGTCTCGGTAGCATTGGCATGTTCAGCAGATTTCCGATAATTATTGAATGTCATATTGGTAAGCTGCCAAAATCAGGGCCCATCGCTGCATTCTTGCAGCCGCCAGTGTGGGAACACCGGTCTTGGGTCCTAATTTGGTGACCAGGGGCTTGTGATCTGTGATCAATGTGAACTGCCACCCATACAGATAACAATGGAACTTTTTCACCCCAAATACAATCGAGAGTGCTTCTTTTTCAATCTGCGCGTAGTTCCGTTCACTAGCAGAAAGAGTCTGAGAGGCAAATGCAATGGGCCTCTCTTCACCATTCTTTATCACATGGGAGATTACGGCACCAACGCCATAAGCTGACGCATCACAAGCCAGGCGAAAGGGTTTCTTGATATCATGGAAAATGATCTTCTCCATTGGAACGGATATAGATTTTTTCGTCAAGAAGTGAAAAGGGAGATCCGCACAGGGGCGGATCCAGGATTTTTCAAAGGGGGGTGGCTGTTTACCAATATTTTTGTTTACTATTGGTCAAGCCCTAGATTTTTTTATGGGGGTAGGGGATTTCAGGCTTTAAGGCAGTTTTTTGAAAGTGGGAGTGCAAATTCTTTTGGGTATGAGGCCCATATTTCATGTAGCTGTAGGCTCCATTCCCCTAGGGGGGTCTGGGGGCATGCCCCCTCAGAAAATTTTGAAAAGTTGAAGCCTCTTAGACGTGATTTCCGCGATTCTGAGCAGCTTTATACAGGTGTCAATTAAGTTATTAAACCACTGTTTTTCCTTGATAATTTGGCAAAATATTCTTTCCTCGACTTACCTTGAGTTATATATATATCGGAGAAAAAGTCTAGTTCGTATGAAATGAACATGGATTGAAATTTAAAGTTGACAGGCCACGAACTGACAGGAAAGAACGATATGCGTTGTTTTGCTCACCCACGTGCGTGGAAATTTTTAGCCTATCCTTAACTTTGAACGGCCGCCTGACTATGAAAGGTGGATAGACATTGTCCTTATTTTCTATTTTAATATGTTTATTTTCATTTTTCTGGTGGATCAAGGGGGGTGGCTAGCCACCCAATCCACCCCCCCCCGGATCCGCCCCTGCCGCATGGCTGAAAAAGTTCACGTCAGGACTCAGATCCTGGATAGTAATGGAAATTCCAACTCAATTTGGAAAATCATTAATCGATGTCTACCACATAAACATCAAGATACTTCTATGGCTTCTGAAGATCTCACTGGGTTTGCTAACGAATTAAATGATTTCTTTACTTCTGACGGCAGTACGACTGCTCAAAAAGCTAGTGACTTAGCTTTACATCATGGACTTAATGTAAATCTGGATGTTCCGACTCCTTTAGATATGTCCTTCAACGTTAGCCCGGAATTATTTGAGCTCCACCAAGTCACAGAAAGTCAAGTTGAAAAGGTGATTAGAGGACTACCATCTAACAAGGCTCCAGGAATGGATAAAATATCTTCTAGAATTCTAAGACTGTCTACCCTGTACAATGTCAACAATTTAACCCCCATTGTGAACAACTCTTTATTCACCAACACGTTCGCACGTGCATGGAAAACGGCAGAATTTACGCCTATTCTTAAATGCGGTAGTTCCAGACGTCCCTAGCAATTATCGCCCCATTTCATTATTGCCTATAGTTTCAAAAGTTACTGAAAGGCTAATACATGGACAACTTATGGAATATCTAATTAAAAACAATAAATTGGCAGTACATCAGAGCAGAAACAGAAAGCTTCACTCGACAGAAACAGCTCTGTTGTACGTTACGGACAAGTTACTCCAGGCTATGGATAACAAGAAAGTCTCGATCATGGTTTTACTAGATATGTCTAAAGCATTTGACAGTATTCGACACGACATCTTATTATCCAAGCTGCAAAGTCTCGACTTTTCCCAGTGTGCGTTAGATTGGTTCCAGAGTTACCTTTCTGACCGACAACAGTGCGTTCGAATTGGTGATGCACTTTCTAAAGTACACTCGAGTTCGGAGTTCCACAAGGTTCTATTTTAGGTCCAGTTCTGTTTACAATCTATGTTAACGACCTCCTTTCTGTTCCTAAACGTTGTATATCTGCCTCCTATGTCGACGACTGCAAACTGTATTTGTCCTTCTCACCTGCCGAACTATCCACGTCTATCTCTGCCTTGAACGAAGATCTCATGAGAATATCTCAGTGGTGCTGTAAACATTCCCTTTTGATCAATCCGGACAAAACTAAAGTTTTAGCCGTTGGAGTACCACAACTCTTATAATTATACTTATATTCTTAATTAATCTAAATTTTTAAATTTTTAATCTGTTTTTGTAATTTTATTATATTGAGCTGAAAACCCCTTTTTAGGGAGCGTCAATAAAGTATGTATGTATGTGTGTGTGTGTGTGTGTGTGTGTGTGTGTGTGTGTGTGTGTGTGTGTGTGTGTGTGTGTGTGTGTGTGTGTGTGTGTGTGTGTGTGTGTGTGTGTGTGTGTGTGTGTGTGTGTGTGTATGTATGTATGTATGTATGTATGTATCTGATGTATGTATCCGTCGCCTAAAGGGATCACTAAAGGAAACATAAGGCAATCGAGGACTGTAATTTCACCGAAAGCAAACCTTCATTTCCAACATGGCGACCAAAAAAATCAACCACTAGATTTTTGTCTCGCCACATGATAATCATAGTGTTTGTCAATTTTGCAGGAAATAAATTATTGGCAAGAATGATCCATAAACAAGATGAAATATGAAGACTTCACTTAACGGCCAGTTTATAAATTTTAGTGATTTTATTTCAGAAAATTTGAATTCTATGCTATTCGTCGCATCAGATACATACATACATACATACATACATACAGACACATACATACATACATGTAAAAACATTCCTGAATCGGTAAACAGAAGACTTTCGGAAATCTCGTCCGATGAAGACGCCTTTACCGAAGCGGCAACACCTTACCAGGAAGCGCTTAACAAGAGCGGATACAACTATACACTTGAGTTTAAGCCTACACCACAAAGACCACCTTCGCAAAAACGCAATCGACCTAGAAATGTAATCTGGTTTAACCCACCGTTCAATAAGAATGTTAAAATCAACATAGGACGCCAGTTTATCTGTCTAATCGATAAGTGTTTTACGGTAGGGCATAAATTGAGAAAGATCTTCAACAGAAACACTCTGAAATTGAGCTACAGTTGCATGCTGAACATACAACAGATTATTGATGGGCACAACAAGGCCATTTTGAGCACAAACACAAAACCGCCACAAGATCAAGCGGCAAGAACTGGGTGCAACTGTAGGAAGAAGGATGAGTGTCCCCTCAACGGAGAGTGTCTCTCTAAAGAAATAGTCTACCAAGCAGTCGTCACAACAAGTGATAAATCTGAATCGTACGTGGGGCTTACAGCAACAGAATTTAAATCGAGGTGGAGAAACCACCAGACGACATTCAAAAACGAACAAAGAAAAAACAAAAGAGAAAATTTTGTAATCAATTGGAAAATTCTGGCAAGAGCGAAATCTTACACGAATATTGTGAAGCGTTGCAACCTGTGCACAACAGAGAAGTTTATTATTATTACGAAGCCAAATTTAGCAACGCTAAATAAGCGTAATGAACTGGTGTCGACGTGCAGACACCGACGGAAGTTTATTTTGAAGCACAGCTTAAAATAGTGAAGTGTCTACACAGCGCGTGCAAGTTTGTTTAGAAAAATTTTATTGCTCAGCACAAAGTAACCAAGCGCGCGCATTTATAACGGTTATTTAACGGTTTTTTCTACGCTTTGAAGTCGCGTATAACAACATTGATGTGTAACGTAGTTAACGTAACTCCAGATAATGGATATTAACTGATGAGTGGGCCAACTAATGTTGGCCTACGAAACAGAACTGTATTAACATCCATGACCTCAAGTTCTGAGTAGAGCAACAAGAAATTATGTATGTATGTATGTATGTATGTAGGTAGGTAGGTAGGTAGGTAGGTAGGTAGGTAGGTAGGTAGGTAGGTACTTGGCCCGATTCAGTCGGATACCGTGCTTTTGTGGAGCGGCCTGAAACCAGGATGTCATCCATCGACAGATGGTAAACTTCACTCCTTGAAGCAGATGATCCATAATATGCTGGAAAATGGCTGGTGCACTAGAGACCCCAAATGATACCGTTTGTAAGGGTACTTGTAATCCCATCCTCGTTGTCAGAATTGTAATATTTGGAGCTCAAAACCAAACAAGAAACTTCAAACAGTTTATATCCGTGCGGTTAATGTTTCACAACCTTTTTCAGTTCTTTGTCTAGAAAGGCACGGCACCACATGGCAAAAAATCTTTAGAAAAGCAGTCACTTGAGAAACACGCAAGTCGTGTTTGCATGAGTCACGGAGTGTGCGTGAACTGAGTCCTTCATCTCTTGCTTTAAACCACATGCCTGGCGCATGCAAATATTTTTTTTTGTTCCGAATGTCCAATAAAATAAACCCAAACCAGTTCATGAATGGCATTAAAAAGAAGTCCATTTCACGTTGTATTTCTCCGTTTAGAGTCATCTGACGATGTTTTGCAAGTATAAATAGCGCATACCTGCATGACTGCATGATTTAGCAGGTAATTCCCCTGGCACAATGACGTATGTTCCGTGACTTGACACATTCTTGCTGGGCTTGCAATCTTCGTTTCGATTCCCAAAATAAACTCAAAACAAAAATTGGAATATCCAGAAAACAAGTTGTTGTTTTGCAACATTCAACATGTTCCGAGTAAATTGTACAACTTGTACTCGCTCCGAGCCAAGTGCTTGAATAACACAAAAATAAATATTTCACACAAATTGAGTGCAGAGTATTCGTAAATATTTTAAAAGAGGTGAATGATTATTTGTAACTACAGGCGAGCGATGGCCTGGGTCTGACATAGTGGTTTCATTTTAAATAGCTTGGACATGTCCAAGCAGTCTTTGGTTTCCCTATGTGATTATTCAGTCCTCTCTTCTGGTAAAACACTCGAATGACAAAAATATACATTTCACTCTAAACAGAGAGCAGAATGTTCGATGTTAAACGAGTGATTGCTAGTAAACCTCAAATCTTGCGTGACCGTCACCAAGGAACAAGGAACAAAAAACGTGCAACAAAAAAAACGCTGGCCAAATTATGAACCGGCTGCGCACGGTTAATAAAACTGTTCACAACCTGGCTATCATGCGCTCTGGGTTTTAATCTAACTGCGCATGCCCAACATATGGCCTTACAAAGAGAGGGCCTGGACCTAAGTATATTACAAAAAATGTGTAATATTGATAACTTTTAAATTATTGAGTTTCTACACGTATTTTGAAGACTATACTTTCAGTGATAACTACAAGATGAGTATTTAGTTAGCAGAATAATTTTGTTTTATTTTTTAATTGTCATTATTATTGTCTCTTTAAGTTGGACTCAGAAGTAGAGACCTTCACTTTACATGTACATGTATGTTCCCTTAAATAAGTTACTTATTGTATCTTGCTGTACCTTCATGACAGCTGGACATGTTGCTACACTCCCTTACGAGTGCTCTGGTTCCACTGCAATGTTTCCCACCATGTGCTGGCTCTGGATTGGCACATTCTCTTGTCCTTGTTTGTATGCCACTGATTGTCTTAGTACAGATACTCCATTTACTCCATTCACTCCAACCACCATCAAATTCTATTGAAAATGCAAGAAAAAAATTTGGCAAAACAATGTTATGATAATAATGTCTCAATTTCTTCTAGCTATTTTCATGTAATATTTCTCAAACATATTAACCCTGTGGTGCAGTTCTTGCTCTGCAGCTAATTTTTTGTCGGTAACCATCATTAATCTAATAAATCATTAATCTATGGAAAATTTACGAATAGTCTGATCTTTATTTAGCGTGTTTAATGTGAAATGATTGATATTTAAGCTTTTGACTCATAGAAAGAAAAAATATGTTTCAATGCGCTAAAATATATAAATAAACAGCATTATGTCTTTCATGGAATGTGTTGACGTTGCAACTTTCACTTCAGGCAGGGTAATGAATAAGATCAAGCTTCTTTTGAAATGTTATTTCACCAGGAGCGACAGTCATTGATCTAACTGTAATTTTCCAAGCATTTTTTGTATTTCTAGGCAAGTGAAGTGAATTCTCTTGCTGTTTCATTGAAGCGAGTTCAGAAAACCTAAAGAACATGTCAGAACTTGCACAGATTACATCATTGGTAGGGAAATAACCACTGTGCTAATGGTAGGCTTTGATGATGCAATCCCCAGATTATGTGACTCGCATGACTACTTCGCTAGTCTTTCACCCATGGCACAAGGCAGTTAAATTTAACCGTGACTTTTTATCTAACTGTAAGTATTTTTTGTATGTTTAGACAAGTGAAGTGAATTCTCTTGCTGTTTTATTAAAGTGAGTTCAGAGATCTGAAGAATGTCCCAGAACTTGTAAGGATTATGTCACTGGTAGGGAAATAACCACTGTGCTACTAATAGTCTCTGATGATTATGTGACATGCGTGACTTCTTTTTTTCACATATTTGTGAAATACAAAGTGAAATATGGGATGTAAAAATTTTTCACCACATTTTTACATTCTAACTTCCAGTTGTGAGAGTAATAGCAGCCAACGATTGAGTGTGCAAGGCAGACACATGTTTACTCAACCATGTCAGATGTGATTATATATGGTTAAAGAAAACCATAGTGAGTAATGAAAAAAATCTACCTGGACAAACAGATTGCTTTAATTGTTCTATGACATTGTCCAAGTCTCTGAAGTCAGCTGTGTAAACATTTCTTGGATTTCCAGCCATTTCTTCCAACTCTACTCTATCATAGTCCTGTCCAACACCAATAGCAAATATGGTAGTTCCTTTACTTCGTAGAGCATTTGCTGGGCCGGCTATGTCATCATTTGCCTTTCCGTCTGTGATGACAATGCAAGCATTGGGTTTATCCTCCCTGTCTTGGCTTGGTGTGTACAGGTGAGTATTAGCCAATCTGAGGGCCTTTCCAGTGTATGCCCCACCAGAGGGATATGTAATATCGCTAACAGCTTTCTGAAGCTCTCCTATAGTGTAGTAAGTTCCTAATCCAAACACTATTTTAACGTACTGCGATGATGAGAAGATGACTGCACCAACGTGGGTTTGGCCAAAGCCTATCCTGAATACTTCAATCACTTTGTTCACAAAATTCAGCACCCGTCTGAAGTTTCCCCTTCCAGCGTACTCAATAGTTCCACTGCCATCAATCACAAAAACCAAGTCAAAGTCTTTGTCACATTCTGTTTAGACAAATAAAAAATAAA
Source organism: Oculina patagonica (assembly GCF_052425735.1). NCBI lineage: Eukaryota > Metazoa > Cnidaria > Anthozoa > Scleractinia > Oculinidae > Oculina > Oculina patagonica. The sequence continues at coordinate 5,849,297 of NC_135767.1, read as the reverse complement.
AATCAGTTGGCTGGACTGGGTTAACTCTTATAAATTGATCAATCCTTTTCCAGGGAGAAGCATATTTTGCACCTGTGGTGATGCTTGTCATATGGATTACAGTGTTATATTACAGCTGTACATACCTTATTTATTTGCCTATAAGCCAATCATTTATCAATTACCAGAATTACGTTAGACTAATTCTGTTACTTAAGGCAAAGGAGCAGAAACAGTCTCGGGCAAAAATAATCCAGAAGAGATGTTAAGAATACCGTTCAAAACATGCAGAATTTCAAACGCTCCCAACGACACAGACGACTACATCTACACTACGCCAACAAAATGCCAGAACAAGCCGACGATGATGCGTTTGAGACGACAGCGAAGAAGATGAATTAAAACTTAATCAGCAGTAATTAATACAGCATTCTTTAGCAAAAATAAAGCAGCAGAAGATCACAAATCAATTGCATATAGTTTTTCTCAAAAGAAAGCAATGTGCTGCATTGAATAAAAGAGAAAAGACACTTACTAACTGATTTGTTCCCAAGCATCCACATGAAAAGGAAAAGATGAAAATTAATTGAAGAGCGGCGGGAATAAACGGCCCCTGGACTTTCTGACTAAATCGAACATTATCGAAACAGCTCCAAATTGCGCATGCAGGTTTGTTTACGTGTGCTTAACAATGTCCTGTCTTTCATTTCACTGGTCTTTGTTTCGTTTTTGAAAAATTACACATGCAAAAAGACAAGGTTTTTGCTCGCGCGGCTTCTTTTGTCTTTTCTTTTACAAACGATAAACAAAGGAAACCTTTCGTTTCTCAAAACGATGAAGTCAGCTAAAGTTTTGGGATTACAGGCCTAGCCCTAACCCCTTAGCTTAACCCTAGCGAAAAAAGCTTAACCCTAAACCCCAAGGGTTAGGGTTAGGGTCTGACGCTAGGGTTTCATTTCAAATTTAGGGTTAAAAAGCTAAACCCAAGTTTAAGGGTTAGGGTTAGCGTTAGCGTTTCAAGCGGCTAGCTTTCACTGCAGTCTGCTTGCGGTTAGCTTCTTTTTGTTGTTTCGGGCAAGACTATTGTAGTCTGTTACCGTTAGCTGTAATTTTGAGGTGAAAGTGAAATAAAGACTGATTGTTGATTGAATACGTTTGCTCGTGTTGTCACATTATACTAGTTTTGCTTTCAGTTAAGTGCCGCCGGCTTGCTCTCACTTCTATCTCCACTCCTTACATCATCACACATCTACAAAATCCCGCGAAAACAAGATAAACTAAGGCACGAATCGATTGATTGATTTATTGATTGATGAATATTTAATGAGGCACAGAAAATAATTTTGCAAGGGGAGGT
>NC_135767.1:5768709-5847461 GCF_052425735.1 Oculina patagonica | reverse complement strand
ATTACGCCATGAGATGGGTTTATCCCCACTTGAAAGCGTAGTGGAAATGCTGATGAAATTAATGGCATAATGTGCTTCTGTTAGTCTAATATTGATTCTTTATTATTGAGTTTCTACATTTATATTAACGATTACTTTCAGTGACTATTCAAGATGAGTATTTTAGTTTAGCTAGCAGGATATAAATATATAGAAACTGTGATCAAATTTGAATACGCAGGCTGACTCCATCAAGCAAAACTCTTTGTTTGACAGTGAACATTTTTTACTTCACAACTTTTATTTCTTTTCTATTGTCTTTTTTAGTATTAATACCGTTTATCACATACCGTAGAATTCCGGTTATAAGCCCCCCCGCTTATAAGCCCTCCCAGTTATAGGCCCATCATCCTGGAAACAAAAAAATACATCCGGTTATAAGCCCCCCGGATATAAGCCCCCTCTAGCAGATAACAGTACTGAATAGGGCTAAATGTTGCTTTATTATGTGTTTTTAACTTAAAAACGTATTTCCATCAACACTCTCGTGGCTCGTTTTGAAACATTTTTTTCATTCTGCTTATAAGCCCTCCCGGATATAAGCCCCTCCGCTTATAAGCCCACCCAAAACCCCTTACGAAGTTGTATAAGCCCAGGGCTTATAACCGGAATTCTACGGTATTTTCTTGACTTGATAATGACGTTAAGTCAACCTCGACACGTCATCATCTTTTTACATTTTTAAACAGAGTTTATGATGTTTTTATCTAATATCTTATCGCAATTTTTTTTCTACAGATTAAATAATTTTGTGTTATTTTTTATAGTAATTGTCATTATTATTGTTTTCTGAGTTTGACTCAGGAGTAGAGATCTTTACTTTACATGTACATGTATGTTCACATAATAAAATGAATTATTTATTGTATCTTGCTGTACCTTCATGACAGCTGGACATGTTGCTACACTCCCTTACGAGTGCTCTGTCTCCATTGCAAGGTTTCCCACCATGTGCTGGCTCTGGATTGGCACATTCTCTTGTCCTTGTTTGTATGCCACTGATTGTCTTAGTACAGATACTCCATTTACTCCATTCACTCCATTTACCGTCAACTTATATTGAAAATGCAAGAAAAATAGGCAAACAATATGTTAATGCCTTAATTTCCTTCAGCTATTTTTCATGTTATATATTTCTCAAACTCATCAATAATTTATCAAGGAAAAAACAAAGAAAATTAAAATTGTCTCCTCAAAAAATGATAAACTTCGAAAATGGTCGATAAAAAGCACACAAGAATATGGGTAGCATGTAACAGAAAAATTCTGATGAACTTGTGGCCCCCTATTCTAAAAAAATACAATTTAAGATACAACTAATTAATCTAAATAATCTAATTACAAATACTACAAATCTCTAAAATTATGCTTAAGTAACAATAATTAAAATACAACTTATTAACCCTCGGACGTACAAGGAAGGGGGGGGGTGGATGCCACCCCCCCCCCCATAAGGTTTTTCCCAAATTTTGAAAAAACGATTTACTCTACGATGCTGAAACTTTCAGTAGCTGTTCATTCATCCTTTGCGGAAATTTTGATATGTCAACCATGTCTCCATGGTATTTGACGTTACCATGGCAACGTCATAAATACAGGCAGGTCTTGCAAAAAATCGTCATTTTTAACATTTTTCTTGATTTTTTCCAGTTTTTTTAAACAGAAGTGCAAAATTTGTTTATTTTTACATTCCCTAAGCATTCTGGCTTGATTTTGCATCAATTTCCGTTATTTTGTGACTTTCTAAGAAAATGTTGAAATCCAAGATGGCGGATCCAAGATGGCGGCTCTTATGACGTCACGTGACGTCATATGACGTCACAGCCAATTAAAATTATGTCATCTTGTAGAGTAAGCTAAGGGCTTTCTTGTCAGAGCAAAATAATTTCGCTACGCCTTAATATAACGAAAACTCCGGGGAGGGGTTTCATCCACCCCCCCCCCCCCTTGTACGATGATGGGGGTATGAGTTTGCTTGTACGTCCGAGGGTTAATCTACTACTTCTAATTACAAAGCTAAAAATCTATAAAATGCTAAAAATGGGAAAGAAAAGAAAAAGATATGTACATGAATTAAAAATAAATCAAGGTATGGTTACAGAGTTGAGAAATATTTTTTAAGTGCAGACTTAAACGAGCCAATAGTGTTCTTCTTACGCACGTCCAGAGGAATCTTGTTCCAAATAATATACTTAATTACTAAATTTCTTCGAGAATAAGAGCGCAGTGCACGATGGGAAGGTTCGGTTAAATACTGTCGAATATACAACGGCTTTCCTGCATTCTGATTGGCTGTATTTTCTATGGCATGGTACAAAATACAAGTACAATACAATTCAACAACAAACTGCATGTTTAGTGTCGATTAGAAGTTAAGGTGGCTGACAATGGTTTCCAGCACATTCCAGCTCTTATACTTTGATGGGGCAGGACTTAACAAATCTTTATCAGTGGCTGCTACAATAATGGTGGCAAACAAATTTTCAAAAAGTTAAGGTAGCTCTGAAACCGCTCCCAGGAAATGTTTTTAACTTTGCAAAAAGTTGTTTCTTAACATGCTGATCATAACTCAATGATGAAAAATGGGGGGACACTATCATTGGAAACAATCGCATTGTCCCAGAGCATCAAACATTGATTATGATCGCGGATAAATCTGCCCATAAGAATTCCATGTTATCATCTGTGTACAAGTAAAAGTGATAGTTTTAAAGCTTTAACTGTTGTTTTGATTAATAAAAATCACTTTAATATTACATTCTTGGCATTAATTTATAGTAAACTGTTTGTAAATTGATACATGCAGTCTAGATCTTCTTCCTCAAAGTTTGTGTCATCATCATCATCATCATCATAACCTTTATTTAAACACGATAGCAGTTTTAAGCGCAATGCTTGTGGGCTCGTGTATTAAACTAAATATTACAAAATACTAAATTTCTACTAAATACTTATATACTAAATTGGATCGCGACTTACTCTAAAAAATAAACAATTACATAACAATAAGCAACATTTAAAGTCATTGTAATGTCTAGGCAGCGACTGAACTGATTGAGCATTCAAATTAAGCTATTTCATATAATAATCATTTTTCACTTTTCGATAGAAAACCGAAAATTGGTCCGTATTATACGACGAAACAGCATTCCATAGGATGGTCCCCCTGTGTCCAATTGAGTTTTTTACAAAGTTTGAATTAAACCTAGGGACCACGATGTTATTGTTTCTGCTATAAGAAACCCTAGCAGTGTCACAATGCAGCTGGTGCTTCACCGTTTACAACCCTGTAAAATAGTTCAATTATCCAGAAATTGTATAAGTAGTTTAGTGTGCTCCATTTCGTATACTGGTAGACTTCAGCGGAGGGCATATCGCGGGGCAAGTTGTAAATCACTCTGGCCGCTCTACAATGGAGCACTTCCAAAGAATTTAGTTGCTCTGCATTAACACAACCGCCCCAAACGACGAGACCATAAAGAACTGCCGGCAGGATGACCATAAACCCAGGGGGGGTACTTGCAGTATACATGACGGGGGGGTCCGACGGAGCTTCATATTGCGAACCCAAAAAAATACATGAGCCTGAAATTTTTTACCCAAAAAAATACCTGTCATCACAATTTTCTACCTCAAAAAGTACAAGACCTAGCACCTCGATACTGATTTATTCAATCAAACAGACTTTAAGACCTAAAAAAATACATCACAGATCTCTTGACCCAAAAAAATACCGAGGGTGTAAATTTTCAACCCAAAAAAATACGTCAGACCTCCCCGTCATGTATACTGCAAGTACCCCCCCTGGGACCATAAAAAACACTGAATCCAGAAGGGCTTCTCTCCTTGAGAACGAACTCCTCTTTAAGAGGTTCAGTTTGTTCACAAAACTCTTTTTTACATCTGTAAGATGATGAAACCAGGCCAGCCGGTCATCGATAGTGACGCCCAAAAGGCGAGTGTGTTTCACCCAGTCAATTCGATCGTCTCCGATAATGACCGAATTTAGAGGACCAATATGCGGTTTCCTCATCAGAAGCATTGCTTCGCACTTTGCCGAGTGGGAAGTTTTAACTCCCCAAGAGAACTCTTTAAAAAGAGTTCTCTTGGCACCAGTTGTTCAGTTCAGATAGTGCTTTATTTAGAGAAGCAAAAGCGCAGTCAACAGTGTCACCGATGCAATAAACTGTGGTGTCATCCGCGTACATAAAGACAGAGCCAGAAGGAACTGCATTAGGCAGGTCGTTGGTGTACAAGGCGAACAGCGTGGGGCCCAATACTGACCCTTGAGGGATGCCACATGTAACATTTAACACAGTTAAGTGCTGGTCGTTTGCCATCGCGTATTGAGTACAGTTAGTTAGGTAGTCCGTCAGCCATGATAGTAAGGGACCTTGAACCCTGAATCGAAGCTTTAACTTTTGCAGTAAAATGGCATGGGATACACAGTCAAAAGCCTTTTTGAAGTCAACGAACGCCACAGCAACTTTGTTGTGTGCATTATAAAAAGCCAAATTTTTGTTACCGGTAGTAGCAGGATCATCTCTCATCTTGTAAAAGCCTGTTTCATCTTCAAAATTCCCACCCATAATTCAATAAATTATATATTTATGTTGAGTGCATTTCACCTCCAACATTCCCGTGTGTAATTCAATAAATTATACTAGAAATAGTTGACACTAGGTTGCCCCCGGTGTTAATCAGTTTTTCTTTTCTGTTCATCCTTCTCTACATTTGATTGGAAACTAATTGTTTTGTTTGGGATGTTTATGGAGAAAACGCTCCCTGGCGGCTTTTGTTTTCTAATGGTTTCTGGCCTTTTCTTCATCAAGATGGAAAGAGGACATACGTTTTAGTTAAAGTCAAGTGAATAAACGAAACATCACGAAATTAAGCAAAATTCGGAAAGATTTATGATACGGTAAATTTAATTACAAGAACGCGACAGCAGTATCTTGGCATGGTAAGTGTCCTCAGCTAGACTCGAGCTAGACTTTAGAAAAAGTGCTTTGTCGTTTTTAATTTGACACGCCGGGATGAAGGTCGACCTATCGCAACTTGCATAGCTCACTGAGCCGCTTTGCAGGCTCGAACTCGCTTCACTGTGGCAAGTCTAGATCTCAGCAAGGATAAACTTTAGAAACAGCAAAACGTTTTAAATTTACCATTTGAGCCGGCCCAACTGTTTTCTAAATATTTGGGCTGAGCCCAAGCATAAAGAATGACATGAGAATGATCAACCTTGAAAAGAATAGGAGGATGCTGAAAGAATTTCTCACCTCTGTCGATGCAAACGCCTGTCGCAAGTTTTAAATAATCACAATGTATCTCGAGATGTCTTTTGAATTTCTTTTCTTGATGCCGCATATCATCTTGTAAATTTTGTCCGGAGGTGGACTGATCAAGACTTTTCTCCATTCAAGCAGTTTGTGCCTGGTAAATCGCGGTATTAGACAAAGGCTTTCTTATCGTAAATCACGCTTCATGGGAACGATCAACTTTTAAAATGGAAAGGATACCGAAAGAATTTCTCATCTTTGTCAATGCAAACGCTGGACTTTTTAATAAAAGTCGTTCGCTTCTGGTTTTTGGTTTGGCCTGCCGCGAGTCTTAAATAATAATCTCGAGATCTCTTTCGAATTTTTTTTCTTGATGACTCGTATCTTCTTGTAAATCTCGTCCGGAGATAGACTGATCAAGACTTTTCTTGATCCGGTAAAGTAGTTTGCGCTTGGTAAATCGCAGTTTTGGACTAAGGCTTGCTGATCGTAAATCGCAGACAAATTTGAAGATATGGCTAGATATGTTCGTATGTGTTCCTAGACAAATTTTTGTCTTCGGGGCTTCATGAAATGACAGCACAACTCAGAAGTAAAAATGTGAATTTTCTTACTTCTCTGCGAGTTAATTATCGCGAACTCTTTTCAATAATTGCATTGCTTTCGGCTTTTAGACATTGTGAAATGAATAGGCCTCGAATAAAACCTCAAATTATCTTTACTCCAAGCAAGAAATCGTTGAAGCGTTGTTGTCGAGTCCGCACATGTTTTCGCTGATGGGTTGTCATCATCACCCAATCACCACGCAGAGATTTGTTCATCTTGCGTCATATTGACCAATCACCTTACAGTCATTTATCACACCTCCCGATACCCACTTGCAGGATTTTTGCACAACTCCTGATACTAATTGCGCGCCCATTTTGGTCAAATCAAGTTTTTTTCCTGTATATACTATATATATGCACAGATTACAATGATGCCTCCTCTGCGGGGGAAATAATTATATATGTTGACTCCATTTCACATTCAACATTCCTGGCTGTAATTCACTATGTATATTTATGTTCGTTCCATTAATTTCTTCTGTATTGTCTTCAATATTCTGCTAGTATCTATTCACCTTTTCATGATCAGTGATTTAAATGAACATTACAATGTACATTTCGCTTTAAACACTAAGCTTTCGCATATCCTTTGCATCTGATCCAGTCAAACTTAAACAGTTACTGTGATTGGTCCGCTGATGAACAAACTCATGACCAGATTCTTTTGTCCTGAACTTGTCTTGTGATTCGCTGAAAAATGTTGGGTGGCCTGCATTCAGAGTTTGTTGCACTGCCATAACAGTGACCAATTATAGAAGAAACTTCATAGAAAATCAACTTCATTTTAGTAGGCTTTTTTAAAATTATTGAGACAAATGACTATACTTACTTGGACAACTGTTTGTGTTGCATGATTGGGTGTTGACATTGGGTCCTTGGCAGTCACGGCCGCCACAGTGTGGAGGAGGGCTGGTACATGACCGCCAGCGTGTTTGAGAACCACCACCACATGTCACACTGCATTTGCCCCAGGTTCCCCAGGATGACCAACCACCATCAACTAGAATGAGAAAATTTTACAAAGCAGTTCTAACAAGCATGTTGCTAGCCTGCGAGCAGGCTCTCTATTCGGGGGCAACGTGAAGATATTATTATTCCTCGAGCGCCGAAGGCGCAATCCCGCGAGTGCCAAAGGCGCGAGTGCGTGGGCGAAGCGAGACCCCAGAGGGAGAGCCTGCACGCAAGCCATTGAATTTCAAATCCGGCCCCTCGAAATGTGACAACTTGTTGACAACTCGCTACGCTTCTGGTGTCAATATATCGATCGATGGTCCTTCATAGATCGATCGAACGCTCGCGCGTTTATTTCGAAAAAAATCGTGAACAAAGAGAGTGAATGTTGCTGTATCTGCAAGTGTACATTTTTGATAAAATGTGGAACTTGTAAATCGGTTCGCATGTAAACGGAAAATTTATTTGAATCGTCAAATCGCGATGGGAGCCGCGGACAAATGATGACAGATGTACAAACAAATTGAAAAACAATTCGCAAGTCCAGCCGTGTGTGCGATTCGTGTCCCCCAAAAAATCAGAAAATCGAACTTAAGTAGTGAGCATCACTCTGCGAACGGCATTTGTAAAGCTGCTTTGTTCTCCTGCGCGTTTCGTCCGACTGTCGCGGATTTCTCAGCCGATGCAAATATTAACTGCGAACTGACGCTCGTAACGCCGGTTAAATCTCGCAAAGCAACACATTTTAACCCACCGATTGTCCCTCCTTCACCTGGTCTTCAATTATGCTGGAAAGTGGGCATATTACTAAAACGATAGTGTCTGAGAGTCGCTCGTAAACTTTCTTCTCCGCCATTGCCACTGCAAAGAGTTGAAATATGAAGCAATATTGCCGTAACCGGTTTACATAACCGCAAAAACATCTCGTCCTTCTAGAAGACAATTTACCGCATCTTCCTGTTCTTGTTTTAAGTCAAGGAGATCATTAAAATCAAGCGAAAGTTTCCAAAATGCTTCATGAACGCTGCTGAACCAACTCGCGTGCCTATTCAAGGACGCCGGCCGTAGTTGATTTGGCTTTGATATGGACTCTGGTATTTCTCACATTAATTGAGCCTGTCATTTTTGACCAATCAGAGTGCTGCGTTCGTGGGCAAACGCGCCGGATTTAAAATTCAATGGCGTGCGTGCAGGCTCTCAATTTTGGTCGCCGGCTCGCTTCACTCACCGACTCGCGCCTTCGGCGCTCGAAGAGTTCAATATTCACGTTGCCCGCGATAGAGAGCCTGCTCGCAGGCAAGCATGTTGCAAAAAATTATTTAATGTCAGTATAAAAATAATTATAGTGTTAGTTCTTGTACAACACGTAACAATAACTGGATGACCTTGAGCATGATATCAAGTTATTTGCTGGAGCCAAAGGTACTAACTCGTCTTTTTAAGCCTCTATTAAAAACATTTCTCATTTCTATTTTCTCGCTCATGTATTTTCCACAGCTGCTTTTTTAACCTTTTTTTTATTTCACAGATCTTTTTAAAACCACTTTTTGCATATATTTTTTTGTGCACAATTACCCTAGCTGTAACCTTACCATGTGACAATACCAGGTGCACATGAAAAGGAAATGATGGAAAACTATTATAAAATTATTGTTGCAGATAACAAATCCGTTCTATTAAAGAAATACAGCATTCTTTTATTCACAGTAATTAAATTTTTTATACATTTTAAGAAATACAGCACTTTAATCAACAGTAATTAATAGTGTTTTATTCATTTTAGGCTACGTTTACACGGACACGGTTATCAATCAACACAGTTTCATGACCTCGAAACCGCATCGAAAACGACACGGTTTTGAAGTGTTTACACGGAACCTATTTAACCATTTTCCGACTGTTTTCGAATGTGATTGTATAAGCAAGCGCTGCTCTCTATGCGTGTTTCACCATGTTTACCCTTCGTGAGCCAGCCAATTCGTGCCAAAATACGTTGACGTTTTCAAATCGATGCGGTTTCGTCGTTTTTGACCGTTTACACGTCCAACGAAACCGTATCGTTTTGAAAACGCTCCACTTGTGACAGCGTTTTCAAAACGACCCGGTTTCAGTAGTGGTCTCGATCGGCGCCGTGTAAACGAAAGGCGTAACCGCATCGAAAGCGATGCGGTTACAAATGAAACCGTGTCCGTGTAAACAGTGCCTTAAAGAACAGCAGTTCTTAGCAAACAAATAAAGCAGCAATCAATTGAAGACCATTGAATATAGTTTGTCTCAAAAGAAAGCAGTCTGCTGCATTGAATAATAGTTTAAAGACACTCACCAACTGAATTGTTCCCAAACATCCACATGAAAAGGAAAAGATGAAAATTAATTATTCCTGGCAATTAATACATTTTATCCATTTTAAGAGTACAACATTCTTTTATTAGCAGTAATTAATTAATATAGCACTGATAATAAGAAATAAAAACTTTACTCTGGTTTAAAATGTTTGTAACAAATTGTTTAAATGATAAAAAGTGCTAACGATTTGGCTAAAACTTCAACCTTCATCAGTGAAAAGGGACCCCTCACAGCAAATGGAAAGGAAGCTCAGAGAAATTGGCCAATCTTAAATGAGAGGATAAGATCAGTGACAATTTGTACAAAAAACTCCCCAGTTCTTCTGGATTATTGCCTCCTCATTTTCATTGGTTACAAAAGATTCATAAATCTGGTTACCCTTTTAGGCCTACTGTAACGTTTAGACTTTCTAACTTATAATCTATAGAGTATGTGCTCGGCGACCATGTTGGAGGAGTAAAACAATAAAACCATTTTCCTTTGGGAAAAAGTTTCATTTTCATGCATATATTTTTTAATTGTTTACTCCTCCAACATGGCCGCCGTGCACAGACTCTATTATTATATGTCATCAAAACACTTGGCGCATATTTTGAATCCTTGGATGGGCAACACAAAATTCTCGGTAAAGAACAGTGTGTAATTTTGTGATCACATGAAACATGTCAAGCTTGGAGAAGATGACGAGCTGGTGTCCTTTGACAATGTTTCTCTGTTTACTTCTATTTCTGTGGAACTCGCCATTCGAGTTGATACTGAAATGCTTTCTAATGATGATGCTTTTCAGGATAGAACACTACCCCTGCTGATGATATTGTTGACCTTTTAGATTTCTGTTTGTCAACAACAAACTTTCAGTTAAGTACAACAACACCCATTACCAACAGATCTTTGGAACCCCTTGGGCTCTCCTGTGTCAGCTGTCATCGCAAATCTGGTCATGGAAGACTTTGAGCGACGAGCACTATTCACCTCACTTGTCCAAACCGTGCTTCTACAAGAAACAATATGTGGACGAACCCGTTGGTTTGCAGCTGTGAAATACAGCCTTGCACACACCCTACAGCAACACAGGGCTCAAGACTAACTTTTTTGGTAACTAGCCTAGTGGCCAGTGACACCTTTGATTTCAATAGCAAAAACCAATTTTTACTAGCCAGATCTTTGAAGCATAATTTTCATTTCTTTTCTTTTTTTACCAAGCCACTCGAGGCAAAAGCTGATGACAAATCCAACAAAAATTGGTTTTTCTTCTTAAACAGTTGTAGAACATCACGCCATCTTATAATTAACAAGCAACCCACAGAAAGTCTGCCTTCCAGGAAGGCAAAATATTTTGTTTCGACTGAGGTACTTTATTTGCTGTCTTCACTGGGTCTTTTCCTCGCTTTTTTGCTCCCACCCACCACAAAATAATTAATGATTATCCTGCGAAATTGCACGGAATATCGCCTGATACTTAGCCAACGAGGCCGTAGGCTAAAATCAGACAACATTCTGCAAGATTGAGCAGAATAATTGTTTTAATTGTCAATGAAACACATTTTGCAGCTAGAAAAACTGTAATTATATGTATCTAGCGCTCTACAAGATTTTGGACGAATCTTCGCAACCTACATATATTGCAGGATATCTGTTATGTACGGATGACAGATAACATTTACTTAACATTTTGACCATATGTGGGCGGCACGCACATGTGTTGAATAATAATTAACAATTATTCTTTGAAATCTCGGTGAATAGCGGCAGAATATTCACCTCGCCGCTCTGGCAAGATCCTCGCCGCTCGGCAAGATCACTGAGTGTGTATATACTAATCTCGGATATCCATCGGAACCGCATCTTATAGGTGTACATGAATGCTAATCTGAAAGCGTTCATGTTTGTGACCTCTCACTTAGCTCTGATGTACATCAAGTCCTTAATTAGGTAATTCATTTCACAGGAAGTAACGGTTTACTGTAGATACCTTTCCTGATCACAAAGTGCATTTTTTGGATCTCTTAATCAACAAAAATCTGACTGATCTTTATTACATGTACTAGTAGTAATTGGAAATTAGGGGAGTGCGTTCGGTACGATGGGGTGATATGGGGGGGGGGGGGAGGAAGGGAAAGTGGCTAAAGGTCTTTAATAAATCCAAAAAGAGTACAATGTATATCTAGAAGATACTCTGTAAAATGTTTGTATAGTTATTTGTACCATTTACTAACAGTAACAAACGACTTTTAAACTGAAATGTAGCCATTCCAAATATTTTGATACCAGTCCATTAGGAACAGTTTTTTTGTTTCCTTTGCTTACAATCATAAAATACAATCGATGTGTTGAAAGAAATTTTGGGGTTTGTAAAGTAACTCAACAGTAATTTAGCCTGCGTAGCAGGCGTCTGTGTAGTTTTTAGCGCGCGTAAACTAACGGCGCGTGTCACGCAGGCTAACAGTAATTTAAAATGACTCAACAACTTGAAATAGTCTGCATTCATCTTGTCAATGCTTTGTGGCCGAATGGGAATTTGGTATATTATAGAGACTCACAAGTCTGTATGCAGAGAGAAGTTGAATCAAAGCAGCTGAGTTGACATATCACAACTCGGTGTCGTCACCGAGGCGAATTGCAGCGTCTGTTTCCTAGAAAACAAACTACTACACAGCTTTCTTAAATTTTCTGATAAGTAGCTTTATTCATATATTTTGCTACTGATACTTCGAATAAATAGTTACAACTTCACTTACCTTGGAGAAAAATGCGAAAAATATTCGAAACAAGCGAAGGCAAAGGAACAAAGAAAGCACCCACGAAAGCACAGTTGAAAGTACTGATGGATTACCAGCTTCTGAGCCTGTTATCTGTTCACCGCTGTTGTTGTGTTAGCGAGAAGTAAAAATAATCATCATACAATTGCAACTTTCGGGAACTTTCCACGAACGGCCACTATTTTATCGACGTTCGGTGGCGGACTAAAACTCTACCGCCTTGGATAAAACCCTGTTATGCTTTCCATGTTATTTTCGGTATTATTTTAACTTCGGCTACACGTTTCGGCCATTTCTTCAAGCAAAACAAGTTTGTACGATTTCAAAATCGACGCCATATTGTTCTGCATGGGATCGAGGCTACGGTCGGCAACTGGGCGACTGGGCGCCAAAAAAGGTTCCTGCATATCGCCGTGCATCAAGGGTACAACAGAGCCGATCAAGTAGGTTTTGAGCAATTATGACATCAAAGTTGCCTTAAAACCATTCCTTGAGACCAGTGGCAGTTTATTTCCTAAACCACAGACCCTGTTCCAAAAGATCAGACTTGTGATGCTATTTATTAATCCCTGCAGCCAAGATTGTGATATGAACTGTATCGGGGAAACGAAACGCAAATATTCTACTCGTCTGAAAGCTAGAACACCAGAAAGAAGTAGAAAATATACAATCACAAAAGACAGCTTTGGCTGAGCATTGTTACAATTTTGCCACTCTGTCAATTGGGAATCTTCCAAGATAATATTCTAGAAGCACGGGAGATAAACATTTGCAGGAGTCCACTGAATTGGGATGACAGCATACATCTGCCGCAAGAATATTTGAATTTATTTAATTAGTTTTAAATGACATGCAGGACTTGATAATTAGCTCAAACATGTACTTTTTTCAACATAAAAAAACTAGCTCTTTGTGATTTCTTTATTAATTTCCCGTGATAAAGGATCAAGTTTAAGCCCAGACGTTGGGACCTTAAATCATTTAAACAATTTGTTACATGTTTTTATTTCTTATTGTGAATCCACCACCTGGTTACAGTACCATTTTTAATACAACATTTTTTAGCAAAAATAAAGCAGCAGAAAATCACAAATCAATTGGATAGAGTTTGTCTCAAAAGAAAGCAATGTACTGCATTGAATAAATGAGAAAAGATACTTACCATCTGATTAGTTCCCAAATATCCACATGAAAAGGAAAAGATAAAAACTAATTATTTCTGGTAATTAATATCTTCCTTGATTTGATAAAAGGTGTCTTCGAATTTTGACACAACATCATAGTTCTAAGCCATATTTCGGCAAGGAGCGTTGAATGAGGGCTAGTTTTAGCTCGAGGTGAATGTTAATTACTCTGATTTATGTCTTTTTGAACCAAGAAGACTGCATTTACGGCATTTTGTTCAAATCATGAATTCTACAATTTAATTAACTTGTTTACAACATGAAATACACCAACTGAAAACAAGCTTAAAAAGTGCTAGAGCGAGAGCTGAACTGAAGCTCTTTAAATGCATGCATAGTCTAAAATGAACTATCAAGAGGCGTTTTGCATCGACGTTCGCTTCATTTTCAAGGAAATCGGGATTAAAATAGCTAAATAATTCATGACTCAGCGAGACAATTCGTTCATATTTCATGTCACTTCACGGCCGGAAACCACGGCATATCGAATTGCTTCTCGCTAACAAATCACATAACGCCCTCATCGCTAGCTTACACAAACGGCAAAAAATCATCAAATGAAGATAATTCTACTCACATAAGGGTTTGAATTGATTTCCCCTCTATCATAAGTCGCGCTCCTTGTAATCTTCTTATCTTATTGTTAATACCCCGGATGTTGAAAAACTCATTAAAAAGGGAAGCAATAGCTCCGCACATTACAACACATTATAGTCTCCAGCCAAGGAAGAGTTCAAGCCAAATATCGCCATGATCGCCTTCAAATAAGCCCTAAAGTCTACGTTCCGAGTCCTAGTTGATGTGGCTGAAGACCTTTGCTGTCTAAAGCAAGCACAACGCTATCTGTACCTAGCAAAACGTACAAAGCTTTACGGGTTAAACTCTTGACGGTCAAGAGACTGACTTAATGATGTCCTCAGGCAAACTTCCTTTAGACAGCAGAATGGAAAGCTAGATCACAACTGCTCTACGAGTACTCCGCGCGCCCGACTAGAATTCAAATGATAGAGAGGGATTGGAGTTAGAGACTGGGCTAAACTAACCACAAGTAAATCTAGGGGGGAGGGGGGGGGGGAAGAGAGGGAGAAAGGAAAAAAAAGTTAAATTGAAATCACTACATTAAACAGAGCAACATTTCATTGAAAGAAATCCGAACAATTCTCCATGTCCCCCTCCTCTCCCCCCCAAAAAAATGAAACCCCATACATTCCTCCTTAACAGCCCGATAGCCACCTTTTTATAAATCAAGTTAGATTATATTTTATTCATTTTAAGAAGTACAACATTCTTTTATTAGCAGTAAAATAATACAGCATTCTTGAGCAAAAACAAAGCACCAGAAGATCACAAATCAATTGGATAGAGTTTGTCTCAAAAGAGAAAAGACACTTACAACCTGATTTGTTCCCAAGCATCCACATGAAAAGGAAAAGATGAAAATTAATTATGACTGGTAATAGGTTTTCAATAAGAATCAGAGAAGGCGGCAAAAGTTTAGGAGTAAGCGGAGAATCGAATGAAGCACTTGCGCCGAAGGCTCCCCCAGGAAATTTTAAAACTTTGGGCTTCTTAGAATGCATCTTCTGCATTCTGGATGAAGAATAAGGTTATTTCAACAGAACCATACACTGTCATTTTATTCAGATAGAGTGCATAAATACTCTTTAAAGTTTTTGACATATTTAATTCTTGCCAATAGTGATAAATCACGAACGACCCTTTTACCACTGATGACCAGAAGGCCTGAAAACCTGCAAACAAACCAAACTCTCTTCCTTAAAGGGAAATGGGCACTACTTTCCATACCAGTATTTGGAAAACTAATTTATGCAAGGGAAAGCATACTGATGATTTAACAAAATGGTGGTCTGTTTCACAAACTGAAGGATGGTGAAAGCATTGTAAAACAAAGAACTGACTTCCTGCTCAAGTTTTTAACCATTTTCAGCAAATATAACCATCAATTTCAAGAGTTAAAGGCAAACATCTTTAAATTGTTTGATTGATAAGTGGTGAAGATGCGTGATAAAGCGCAGTTTGAAGACAAGCGTAAACCATAAACAACAAGAAATTCACAACTGATTTTATAAACTACATCATTTTTTTATTACCAGTAGTTAATTAATACAGCATTCTTTAGCAAAAATATAGCAGCAGAAGATCACAAATCAATTGGATATAGTTTGTCTCAAAGAAAGCAATGTGCTGTATTGAATAAAAGAGAAAAGACACTTACGACCTGAATTGTTCCCAAACATCAATATGAAAAGGAAAAGATGAAAATTAATTGTTTCTGTTATTTAATATATTTTATTCATTTTTATAAGAACAACATTTTTTTTATAAGCAGTAATTAATACAGCATTCTTTAGCAAAACATCCACATAAAAAGGAAAAGGTGAAAATAATTAATTATTAAAAGCTTTTTTATATTTTATCCGTTTTAAGAAGTAAATCATTTTTATTACCAGTAGTTAATTAATACAGCATTCTTTAGCAAAAATATAGCACCAGAAGATCACAAATCAATTGGATATAGTTTGTCTCAAAAGAAAGCAATAACGTGCTGCATTGAATAAAAGAGGAAGGCACTTACGACCTGAATTGTTCCCAAACATCCACATGAAAAGGAAAAGACAAAAATTAATTATTACTTGTAATTTATATATTTCATCCATTTTGTCCCAAAAGAAAGCAACGTGCTGCATTGAATAAAAGAGAAAAGACACTTACGACCTGATTTGTTCCCAAACATCAATATGAAAAGGAAAAGATGAAAATTAATTATTTCTGTTAAAGGGAAACAAGGGTCTAGAAAAATTTTACCTTAAATAAAAGTTCATATGATGAAATTACTGAAAATAGTAATTATTTGCTTTTTTTTTCTAGACCCTTGTTTCCCTTTAAAATTAATATATTTTATTCATTTTTAGAAGTACAACATTTTTTTATTAGCAGTAATTAATACAGCATTCTTTAGCAAAACTATAGCAGCAGAATATTACAAATCAATTGGATATAATTGTCTCAAAAAAAAGCAATGTGCTGCATTGAATAAAAGATGAAGGCACTTACGACCTGAATTGTTCCCAAACATCCACATGAAAAGGAAAAGACAAAACTTAATTATTACTTGTAATTTATATATTTAATCCATTTTGTCCCAAAAGAAAGCAATGTGCTGCATTGAATAAAAGAGAAAAGACACTTACAAGCTGATTTGTTCCCAAACATCCACATGAAAAGGAAAACAAGAAAATTAATACATGTAATTACTCAGGTCATTAGCCTATTTAATTCATTTTAAGAAGTACAACATTCTTGATACCAGTAATTAATTAATACAGTATTCTTTAGCAAAAATAAAGCAGCAGAAGATCACAAATCAATTGGATAAAGTTTGTCTCAAAAGAAAGCAATAACGTGCTGCATTGAATAAAAGAGAAAAGACACTTACAAACTGATTTGTTCCCAAACATCCACATGGAAAGGAAAAGAAAAAAATTAATTGTAACTGGTAAATAATACATTTTGTCCATATTAAGAAATACAGCATTCTTTTATTTGCAGTTAATTAATTAATACAGCATTCTTTAGCAGGAAATATAGCAGCAGAAGATCACAAATCAATTGGATATAGTTTGACTCAAAAGAAAGCAATGTGCTGCATTTAATTAAAGAGAAAAGACACTTACTAACTGATTTGTTTCCAATTCAAGCATCCACATGTAAAGGAAAAGATAAAAATTAATTGTTACTGGTAAATAATACATTTTGTCCATTTTAATAAACACAGCATTCTTTAGCAAGAAATATGGCAGCAGAACATCACAAATTAATTGGATATATAGTTTGTCTCTAAAGAAAGCAACGTGCTGCATTGATGCATTGAATAAAAGAGAAAAGACACTTACAAACTGATTTGTTCCCAATTCAAGCATACACATGAAAAGGAAAAGATGAAAATTAATTATCATGTGTAACTATTTATAATATTTTGTCCACTTTCAGAAATAATGACAGCATTCTTTTATTTGCTGTAATTTATTAATACAGCATTCTTTAGCAAGAAATATGGCAGCAGAACATCACAAATGAATTGGATATAGTTTGTCTCAAAGAAAGCAATGTGCTGTATTGAATAAAAGAGAAAAGACACTTACGACCTGAATTGTTCCCAAACATCAATATGAAAAGGAAAAGATGAAAATTAATTATCATGAGTAATTATTTATAATATTTTGTGCATTGTAAGAAATACAGCATTCTTTTATTTCCTGTAATAAATTAATACAGCATTCTTTAGCAAGAAATATAGCAGCAGAAGATCACAAATCAATTGGATATATAGTTTGTCTCAAAAAAAAAAATCAATGTGCTGCATTGAAAGAAAGAGAAAAGACACTTACATTCTGATTTGTTCCCAAACATCCGGCACATGAAAAGGAAAAGATGAAAATTAATTATTACATGTACTGGAAATTAATATATTTTGTCCATTTAAAAAAAAACAACACATTCTTTTATTTGCAGTAATTAATTAATACAGCATTCTTTAGCAAAAATAAAGCAGCAGAAGATCACAAATCAATTGGATATAGTTTGTCTCAAAAGAAAGCGATGTGCTGCATTGAATAAAAAAGAAAATACACTTACTATCTGATTTGTTCCCAAACATCCACATGAAAAGTAAAAGATGAAAATTAATTATTACTTGTAATTTATATATTCCATCCATTTTGTCCCAAAAAAAATCAATGTGCTGCATTGAAAGAAAGAGAAAAGACACTTACATTCTGATTTGTTCCCAAACATCCGGCACATGAAAAGGAAAAGATGAAAATTAATTATTACATGTACTGGAAATTAATATATTTTGTCCATTTAAAAAAAAAACAACACATTCTTTTATTTGCAGTAATTAATTAATACAGCATTCTTTAGCAAAAATAAAGCAGCAGAAGATCACAAATCAATTGGATATAGTTTGTCTCAAAAGAAAGCGATGTGCTGCATTAAATACCGTAAAAGAGAAAAGACACTTACGACCTGATTTGTTCCCAAACATCCACATGAAAAAGAAAACAAGAAAATTAATACATGTAATTACTCAGGTCATTAGCCTATTTAATTCATTTTAAGAAGTACAACATTCTTGATACCAGTAATTAATTAATACAGCATTCTTTAGCAAAAATAAAGCAGCAGAAGATCACAAATCAATTGGATAGAGTTTGTCTCCAAAGAAAGCAATGTGCTGCATTAAATAAAAGAGAAAAGACACTTACGACCTGAATTGTTCCCAATTCAAGCATCCACATTTAAAGGAAGAGATCGGAAAATTAATTATTACTTATAATTAATATAATTTAACATTTAATTATTCAAGGTTTTCATTTTGAAGTCAATTTTTTCAATTGATAGCTTTACCGATCTAAGTTATGAAAAATTCCATTCAAGTTCGTACCAATACTGTACATTGCCAATGTTTTGCTTAAGTTTTGAGAAGTGTCTTACTAGCCAAAATCTAAAATATTTCCAAAACATGCTGTGCAAACATTCTACTCTTTGTGACAGGCAACTTTGACGGCCAACTGTGCAGGAAGGAAAGAATGGGTCCGTAAGAATCTCCGATTCACTCCGGAGCAGAGAGCTTTGCTGGTTTGGGATTCGTTCCGTGGCCATCTAACCGACGGCGTGAAAGAACTGTTGGCGTGAAGAAATGTTGACGTTGCTGTTATCCCCGGCGGCCTTACACCAGTACTCCAGCCCCTCGACAAGTGCCTGAACAAGCCGTTCAAGACAAGAGTACGAGCGCAGTATCAGGCCTGGATGGTGAACGGACCATTTACGTACACGCCATCGGGAAAGAAGCGGGCTCCGAGCAAAGAACTTGTCTTGCAGTGGATCAACAAAGCGTGGCAGGAGATTCCCGCCGAGATGGTCGTAAAGTCCTTCAAAACGTGTGGCATCTCTAATGCTCTTGATGGCACCGAGGATGACGCTGTTTACGATGAAGAGACGGAAGGGGGAGAAGCTGTGGATGCGGACGAAGACGAACTCGAGAACGAATTCGACACTGACAGCGAAACCGAAGACGAGTGAGCAGTAATAAAATTCAAACAGTTCTTTTCAGAACCACCCTGGTTCTTTTAAGAACCACCACATCTATAAAAGTCAATGACCAACGTTGTTTTCCCCTCATATTTACTTAAAATTGATTTGATCAGAAATTTTTGTTTCCTGAAAGTATCCACTTATAAGACGCACCTAGACTTTGGCGGTAATTTTCAATAGAAAACAAGATTTTCTCCGAAAAACGGTGCGCCTTATAACCGAATAACTACGGTACATGCCTTATTGTTACTGGTAATTAATATATTTTGTCCATTTTAAGAAATACAGCAATTTTTTATTACCAGCAGTTAATTAATAGGGCATTCTTTAGAAAAAATAAAGTAGCAGAAGATCACAAATCAATTAAATATACCTTTAGGTAACTATATGTGTTGTTAGCGGCTACTAATTTTAGCGGGTCTGCCTAAATGGCATGGGTGGGTGGGTGGTACGTCGTGGGTCGTAGGTCGTGGGTCCTGCGTCGTGCGTCGTGGGTCGTGGCAAGTTCGCCCACGATGTAAAGGAGCATTCTTTCAACTTTTTTGTTATTTTTAGATACCGTTCTTTTAATTAACAAAAACATTTTTTTTTCATGTCTGGCGCACCGATTCGCTTTTTTCCCTTCATGTCTGCCGGACAGTTTTACGGAAGTGGCCCGAAAGTTGCAAATATTTGCTTGACCTTGGCGTGTATGCTGCTTGCCAAGAATTTTCTGATCAGCAACGTTTTGGTAACAATCAATTTAATGAACGATTTCATGTACGTGGCTTGGTGGTTCTTCATTCCGTGTCGAGTAACTGATCATGTTATTCATTTATTTGTTTTTCCAATTTTATCAGGGAAGTCACGCTAGCCAATATATTCTATAATTTATAAAGATTCGTGGATTTTCCTGGTCTTTTCAAGTGAAAAAGTTACAACTGTCTTTTGTTTAAGGGATTTCTACAGAACACCTAATGGAATTTTTGTTTTCCAGTACATGGCCAATTTTTTATTCCTCTAATGAGAAAAAACAAAGCATTGTTTCAGCTGTTCGTTACCTACCAGTGATCCAATTAGCAGCATGGGAACGCTCAAGTATGATTGGTCTAAATAGGTGAAATGTACTTGTTTGCTGAAAGGATTTGCAGAAGCATCATCAAAACTTGCACTTTCTAGGACTATAGCGAAAGGAACTCTTTATGTTATTGAACTGACTTAATAATTGTACACCGGTTTTAACAAATCAGTGTTTTGTTTCACAAGGCCAAATCGATGTTGCTGTTTCAGAATCCGAACTTGCAGGTGCGTCGTCGACCGTGGTCAAACGACAGAAATATGCCAAAAACAAGACATTCAAGTACTTCAAAGATAAGGTTTTGATTTTCACAGTTCCAAGTTTGATACATTACCGGTATCGCAGGGTTTTAAGGGGGTTCCCAATCACGAATCACGAGCTTATTTTCCTTTAAATCACCGATCACGTAGAAGTGCTAGTCTATTTCACAAATCAAGTATTTAGCATATATTATCGAAGAAAATGAGCTTTGACTGGTTAGGTAATTTGCGTAGCATTTACATTCAACAGCTTTGTAGCAAAACGTGATCCCTCAGGCGAATTCTCAGTATGAGACAAGCAGTCCTAAAGCGCATAACTCGGATCGATAGGAAGCGTCCTCCACATTAAATCAGTCTTTAGCTTCATTCTTCGTTTGTCAATTTTGCTTCACTACCGTATTTGGATTTATGAGTACGTAATTTATCTTTGGTTTTCATAAACGTGTTCAGCCGGAATTACGAATCACGGTCCTTAAAAAAAGGAGATCACGCGTCTTTCTAGACTGACAATTCACGGATCACGCCCAGATTTGAGCTGTTTTCACGTGTCACGCGCTAATTTTCGCCCAAATCACGCGTCACGCATAAACCCTTTGCCACCCTGGTATCAGTAGTAATGTACTACACTCTAAGGCAAATTTGCCTTAGAGATATAGTACATACTACTTTCCAGTACTGGGTCCAAATATGGTGATAAAAATGGGTCCAAATATTGGGTCCAAAAATGGGATCAAATATGGAAACAGTGCTGGAAATCAGTGTTGGATAAATATTATATGTATTTCATATTAATTTGTTAAATTAATATGAAAATCAATTATTACATAAAATGGATTCAAACCCTAGAAAACCAAGCCTGTAAAACCAAGCCTGAAAAACCAACCCTAGGTCAACCCTAGGATCAAAATAAAAAAATCTCTTATACCTTTTTCAAAATTTTGGATACAGTGCGTTTAAACAAGCCTTGAAATCATAACTGAAATATGAATCTGGAAAACCAAGCGAAGCAGATTTTAATGAGTCCGGCACCGCAGATCGTAAGATCGAGGAGGGGGATGGGACGAATGTTAAAAAATCACAAGGCCTTGGTGGGTGAAAAAGCTTCGTAAGAAGCTTTTCGGGCCTTGTTTTATGATGTTTTTGAAATTTATTTCAAAAATCACATTATTTAAAAAATGCTCTTATACTCTTTTTCAAAATTTTGGATACAGTGCTTTTAAACAAGCCGAGTTTTTATGCTGTTGTTATTATCATGGTAAATCTCTTGTACTGAATATCTGTTGTGAATTATCTTCTAAAACGATTATGATTTTTGTTATTTTTGAATTCATTTTTTCTTTTTCAAGGTCGGATAATACACTGTTTAAATCATTGTAAATGTTACATAGGTATTTACTTGTTTCATTTTCTTCATTTAATAATTTTGTTAATGGCTTGCAATGTCCATCTTGTTTTAGTTTTTTTTCTAAATATACTAAAGTGTCTAGATTTTCATATACCAAATCTCCGAGTTTTGATAATTCTTTTAATGTTACGATATACTTCAGTGTGTTTATTGCGTCATCAGACATATTTTTGAATGTATCTGCTTTGAAACATATTTTCTTTAAATTTTCCATGTTTATTTTCATGTTGGTCATTTATCTATATATATAGTGTATGTTTTTATTTTTATGCGTTTTTTCATGAATCTCTTATACTCTTTTTTAAAAATCTTGCATCTTAGTGCGTTTAAAACAAACCTCGTTGACATAATGAAAATCAAAACCTAGGATAAACAGATGAGTTTGTCTTTAATATCCATAAGGATATGTTTCTATACAGCTATCCGATATGTATTTTATTGTGCGCTTGTCATATCCAAAGCTGTATACTTTTTCCTCATATTTGTTAACAATTTGTTTACTCTGTCTGGTTATCTTATTTTCATTTACTAATGTGAGTTCTTTGATATCGCCCTTAACCATCTTAATCATATTTGTGTGATTTAGTATTTGTGAATTTTCATGATTAAGGAAAAAACCTTTAATAACACATTTCTGTTTATTATCGCCATATATGAAACTGTAGTTTTTAGGGCCACCGCTTACAAAGGTACCTTTTATAACCTCACTGTCTAACTCATCTGTTAAATCACCTAACATATCACCTGTTTCTATTGTCTTACCATTTTTGGATTCGATATACACAATACTATCTGTATCAAAATATAATACCTGTTTATCTAAATAGTCTAGTTTTTCATACAACATTAGCCGTGCACTGCTAGTCGTAAAACATGCTACATAGATATTTGTATTATAGCTATTATCAACAAACTGATCTTTATAAGTATAACTCATCTGTACCATTTCTTCATTTATGAAGTTTATGTTTAAATTATCTATTGTATCATCGAGAACTACTTGATAAAATTCATTTATATCAGTCACGTATTTACATTGATTCATGTTATTTCGTTGGCCAAATTTTCCCCAAAGTGAGTTTAAACACATTTTTGCAATTGCTCGTAAACCTGAATTTTCATGTAATTCACCTAATTCAATGTCTAAATTCTTTTTAACTTTATTTCTAAAAATCATCTCGTCATTGTTATTTTTAAAATTATATTTTGTTGATTCAAGTTTTAGCTTCATGAATTTTTTTATATAACCTTTGAATAGATCATCGGATGAGTTCTCAAAATGCCAAACCTCATATATTTTTATAATTTTATAGCCTTTTTCAATGGCCTTATTGACCTCATCTGTTGTCCATGTACCAATAAATGCTCGTTCATTTTCACTATGTTGGCATCTTTCTTGTTGTTTTGATTTAGCACATGATATACACAGAGGGAACATTAGCTTTTCAGCCTTTTCACATTTGATTCTCTGAGGTAGAACAGCATGGTATAATTCTCTTGGAGCTAAAATTTTACATTTTATGAATCCATACCATTTTGTATCGTATTTTTCTGGTGATATTATTTTTTTAGGATGACCAATGGGATATTTTTTGTAGAACTGAACCGTAGGATATAAGGAGCAAAAGTCAACGTATTTACCACATTCGCCTTCTTTGAATTTGTACAATAATTTGGTAGCATTTGTACGCCCCCCGTAGAAAGCATCTCTAGGGTTTAGTTGCCCAACCACTTCTCTATACCAATCATTTTTATAATATTTCTGAAAACTTTTATCCTTTTTTAATTGTATCAATAGTATTTCATAAATAGTATTTGTTCATTTTCACTATGTTGGCATCTTTCTTGTTGTTTTGATTTAGCACATGATATACACAGAGGGAACATTAGCTTTTCAGCCTTTTCACATTTGATTCTCTGAGGTAGAACAGCATGGTATAATTCTCTTGGAGCTAAAATTTTACATTTTATGAATCCATACCATTTTGTATCGTATTTTTCTGGTGATATTATTTTTTTAGGATGACCAATGGGATATTTTTTGTAGAACTGAACCGTAGGATATAAGGAGCAAAAGTCAACGTATTTACCACATTCGCCTTCTTTGAATTTGTACAATAATTTGGTAGCATTTGTACGCCCCCCGTAGAAAGCATCTCTAGGGTTTAGTTGCCCAACCACTTCTCTATACCAATCATTTTTATAATATTTCTGAAAACTTTTATCCTTTTTTAATTTACATTCCCACATTTCAATAAGATTGTAACCAGCAGTTGTTATTTTGTTGTTTTTATCTTGTGTTTTATTATACAAAGTACCCATATCACTTTGATTCTTATTATTGATAACATCAGCCTTGTAGCAATCTGGGCATCCATGCCAGAAGCAACCTTGAAATTCATAAATAGTATTTGTAGATGCACAAAAACCATCTACTTTTAATTTGTTATTGTTGCATTTGATAACTTTTTCACCACCTTCCAAGGCATGTTGAATTTTAATTTTATTATTCTTACTTATGTAATCAAGCCATGCAATACTGACTGCACTATGGTTTTCTGTTTGAACAACATTATCAACCACAGCTATGGTATTTTTTGGCATATAATTCCCTCTATAAATAGCCATACAAACACCAGCTATTGTGATGTATTTTAATGGATCGATATTTTCTTGATTCATGAAATCGTGCCTGAATTTTAACATACATCTTCTTAATATATCAACATCTGACCTACAGTATTCAATTATTTCTTTTTTGAAATCGAAAACATAATTTTCATTAACACGCTCATTATACCATTGTAAAAATTTCTCTCTATCTTGTGTTTTCATTTGATTAAACCCATAATGTTTTTTTGCAGGCATATTACCAATATAGTTTTGATTACACAGTTTGTTAAAAAAATGTGGAAAGTAACCTTTTTTAAGCTGGCTTAAACCAAAAGTTTTAGGAAACGATGATAAGGGTTGCTGAATAAAATTTAAGCTGTCAATTATTTTGATTCTTAATTGTGGAATTTCCATCATCATAATTTTTGCACCATTGTAAATACAGTAAGGTTTAAAACCATTATCAATACACCATTTAAGAATAAAATGAGAATCGTACCCTTTGGAATTGTGAGCCAGAAGTGTGTATCCTTTATATTTTTCATTAAGAATACAATTACAAAAACTATTAATATCATTGAAGATTGATTCATTACCATTGAAATCATGACAGATAGCTAAATTGACTTCGTGTATTTCAGTGTTTTGTGTACATTCGAAATCAAAAAATAAATATTTTTCATTATACGTTTTACATGAGTAGCAATAATCTTTTCTGGGAATGTTTTTATTTAATTGGCATGGTTTTTTGCTATTTTTGATGCAATTTCCACCCATAACTTTTATCTTTTTCATGAAACATTCATGTTTGCTTTCACAATATTTATTACAATTATTACACATTTTGAAACCGCATTTATGTATTTTAATATATGGTTTTAGTATGATTTGATTGCATTTTAAACATTTTGCTACACTGCTACATACTGAATCATCACTATCTTTTTTCGATCGGTTACTAGTATGGTTTTTGAAGCAAGTATTACCATGAAAAACACGATTGCATTGATTACATGTAACGTCTTTACCATTACATTTATTTCCATCTGGAAAATATTTAAAACAAGATAGACATTTTTGGGGGCATTTGTGTTTATCACGTCTCGTATAAGCTTTTTTACAAGAATGGCAGTAATATGCTACATCTAAAAAGGCTGTCATTGATTTTATGACATCAAAATGATTCCGTGTTTTGTATAAATAAATTTTATCCGTTTTACCATTATTGGATGTATATATGATTTCATTGAACTGCTCAGAATCGATAATGTTAATCTCAATATCTAAATATGATGCAAAGCTATTTACATCTTCTAAAGAATTTCCATAATCATTAATTTCAACATTAGCATTATTATGAAGTTCTTTGGCTTGAATTTGTTGTAGTTTCCTACTTTTATTGAATCCATCTTTCAACTGAGTTGTAGTGTAATTCTCAGGGTGTAAATTAGCATAACCTGTTACTATTGCCCTAGCAAGGCATATTGAGTCGGTGTTTTTTATTGTGATAATGCATTGTTTCCTATTTACTGTTTGTTTTGATAAATGTAGTCGACCTTTACCTGAAGGTATTTTAACAGATTGAATAATTATTTTGCAATTTTCTAAATTTATTTCTTTATACTCCAACGTATTGATTACATCTAAAAGTTGATTTAACTTGAAATCAGAAACTTTTAACAATTTTGTTGAAATCGGATGTGTTAATTCATTATTTGAAATTACCAATCTGAACCTATCATTTGGTTTTAACTGTCTTTTCTTTATTGTCATTTCAACCATTTTTTCAAAGACACTGAAAACGTCATTTTTATTACCTATGAAATTTTTGCGTACAATTATTTTAAATTCATTTGTGTAAGCATTGTACTTTTTATTTACCGTATTTCCGATTTCAGTTATTTTGAATAGAGGTTGGTCATTGGATGTTGTATAAAAAATACTGTCATCGAAATTAAATTCATTGAGTGTCCTGTTTAAGGTCTTATCGTTCTTATATTTTTGAATTTTATTGATTACTTTTTTCCTTGTTGAGTTTTTTACAAGATCTGTCCATGTATAGCCTAGTGCCTTTGCATCCCTCAGGTAACTTTTTGATAGTTGTTTAAGAGTATTATGGGTTTTTGTTATTGGTTTAGGAGTATTTGAATGAGATTGGTATGTCTTCTTTTTTGGTATTTTACGCGAGGGGGTGGGGCTTTGATTCGGCTTCTGGGGCTCGTGTGCTTTCGGCTCGACCTTTTTGTGCTCGTGTGCTTTTGGTTCGGCTTTTAGTGATAAAATGAGTTTTATAAGGTCAGTTTTAGATAGATTGTTGAGATCAGATTCGTCCATATTAATATTGGTTGAGATATTTTTTTGTGTCATTTTTTGTGTACTATATAGAATCACCAAACCTTTAAGTCCTTTATAGTAAAAATTATTTTTGAGATTTTTGGTTCGTTTAAAGATAACCAGAAATAATATATTTTTGGTCACCAAAGGTAACAAAAAACAGCAATTTATATATACTGTGCTAAACAATATATAATTATATAATTTTTCTTTATATGTTATTCATCAGGTATAATATTAAACCGATCATCTTCTTGAATACCTTTAATCACAGCATTTTTAATGTGTTTTTTAGTTCTCATATGACTCCATTTTCCTGCAAGGCAAGTGTGATATTCACAAATATCACAATACCAAGGCTTATTAAGCATGTATTTCGTTTTTGATCTAGTAATAGCTTCTAATCGGTCTTTTTCGGTTGTGTAAATTTTGTTCCTTCCCATTTATTATATACTATATATACAATTCTTTATATGTTTTTTATAGTGCGTTTGAGTGATGGATATAAACATATAATTATTTTCTTTATTAATATATATAGAATGTGTTATATAACATTAAATATCAAACACCTACTAGAAGCTGATAAAAGCTCGAATGATATAGCCTTCATTAATAAAATGTATTGTATTCAGAGCATCCTTGACGCTAATATTAGTATTATTAAAATGCTATCTTCAGACCTTAACAGCAGATCTGAAATATCAAATGAAGACAAAAATCATGTACGTTTAGAGTGTATACCTAAAAACCAGAAACGACGACGGGGGAGACCTCGTAAGGATCAGCATTAAATACATATTTATTCAGTTTACGGTTTTAGCCATAAGTTATAAATGATTAATGACTAAAAAGATGGTTTTACAATGTTTACATTTGAAGGCATTCTCGGAAATTATTAGGGGGTTTTTCGATGGCGTGATTTTTCGGCTTACGCGTCAGCAGGTTTTTTTGATCAATGGCGTGATTTTTCGGCTGACGCGTCAGCAGGTTTTTTGGTCAATGGCGTGATTTTTCGGCTTACGCGTCAGCAGGTATTTTAATCTGGTGTGATTTCTATTGACCAATCATATTTCAACAAGTAAAAAGTTTTTTATATATAAACTTTTTGAGTAAAATTTACTCAAAAAGTTTACTCAAAAAGTTTACTCAAAAAGTTTACTCAAAAAGTTTACTCTAAAATTTACTGCCAAAACAGCTGTGCCGTGAAGTTATGTGTGTTATATATATAATGGTTTGTAATTCTGAAATCCACGATGAATTAAAAATTTTAAAAGAAACTATATGCCCTTTATGCGATCAACTATTGATAGAAGGTAACAAGGATGCTGAGCCATGCTGTAGTAAGCAGGATATGTCAAATCAAAACGGTATAAATGTTTGTATTAATTGCGGTTTGGTTCATGGTTCTATTTATTACAATGAGTATTTCGATTTTTACGAGAACATACACAAGATATGGCGTAAAAGCATCTATCATCGATCGTAAATACCACATTGAGGCTGTTTTAAACGATTTATGTATTAAAAATGGAGTTCAATTGTCTCATAATCATCGCGATAAGATTTACAAAGTGTTTCATGAGATCGATACTATTCTTCCATCTATAAATAAAAGAAGAAAGAGGATGATCTCAACGAAATATATTATAAGACAGCTGTTTAAAATGCTCGGTATACCATACAATTTCATCTGTGTTACTGAATCAAAAAAAACGCTTGAATTTTATAATCGATATTGGGCAAATATTTTAGAATTGAAAAATGCAGAGATATTGCGCCTTATAAAGTAAAAATTTTATCATATTTTACCATATACTTATCTATAATCGGGCTGTTATCACTTATGTAGTCATCGGTGTTTTTCATCGTTATTAGGACATTGGATAGGTCGAATTCACCCGTTCGCAAAATAAATTTTAGTGTGTTAAGTATATGCATATAGGATTGTGATGCATATAAACAATTTTGAATTTTTAAATCGAGATTTTGATGATGCATCCAGCCTTGTATTAAAAGCGCTATTGTACTAATTGCAACCAAACTAATACCTCCTGTAGCAATACTTGATGCAAGGGAGCCGGATGCAAAGAGAATAGACAATGAATTCCCTAATAATTTCCATTTTTTGAAACGTTTAACAGCCTGCTTATAAGCCCAACATTTTCGATGATATGTTTGATAATAAGCTTTCAATTCTATAATTTGTTCTTCAGTCAGTTCGCTTGATATATGGTTCCATGTAAATATGCATTTTCGATGTTTAGTCATATATATTAGTTATATATGATTTTTTTGTTTTATCATTTTGTCATTTTAGCATTGCGCTTGTTCTTTATTGTGTAATACAGCTTCCTTATGTTTTGAATTAATCTCTCAATAGAATCAATAATATTGCTAACCAATTTCACTGTTTTCATATAATTTAATTAGATAAAATCGTTGGAGTTAGATAATTTATTCGAAGAATACAGCCTTTGTTTTATCTAAAAATTGGATTTTATGATACTCTCTACCATTTATCGGATATGCAGTTTTACTAAAAGCGATTCTTTGTACATAGTAATCTGAACTGATTTTAATGTTGGATGCATTGATATTAAACCCAGACAATGTTTGATCAATACTCATAGCATTATTGCAAACAGCGATTCTAAATTGATTTCCTATTTTAGTATACCTGTTACAACTGTTAATGTTGTAACGACAAAATAAGACGAGTAAAC
Organism: Oculina patagonica; assembly: GCF_052425735.1. Taxonomy (NCBI): domain Eukaryota; kingdom Metazoa; phylum Cnidaria; class Anthozoa; order Scleractinia; family Oculinidae; genus Oculina; species Oculina patagonica. The sequence continues at coordinate 5,817,783 of NC_135767.1, read as the reverse complement.
GTAACGTCTTCTTTCTTTATTGTTGTTGTTTTAATTACATGTCGCGCGCATTGTGACGTTGTTAAATTACATAATTTATGACACTCTCCCGGGCCGACAACATAAGCTGAAAATATAGTATACATTTATGTGTAAGGAATAAAAGAAAAATGTCATATATTGTTCCCTTTAATACCAGTGGTTATTCTATTTGTGCCTTGATTCTCTGTGCTGCCTTCTGAGCGGCAAGTCGTAAAGGAGGACGTTGTATATCATTTTCAGGAGCTTTTTCTATGTTTTTGTTAGGCGGTATGTCTGACATCTCTAACGGATAAAGTTTCTCTATAGGACGTGATAGTTCCTTTCCAGAAGGTACTCTTAGAGATACAGATCTTGCGAGTCCATCTTTCCCCGTGTGTAGGCTAGTTACCACACCTATTTTCCATTGGTTTCGTGGTGTGCTATCGTGAATGAGAACAACATCTCCAATAGCGACTGTCTTTTTGTTTACTATTCTTTTTCGACAAGTGTGATGTTCTCGCAGACTTGTCAGATATTCAGTTTTCCATTGTGTCCAGAAGGCGTTTCTTAGTGTTTTGTGATACTGAGCTCTTTTTATCAGTGCTTTTGTTGACACCTCAGATGGAATATAGATAGTCTGGATCGTTTTCTTTAGCATTCGTGTCCGGTAATGTTAGGAGACGGTATCCACATAAGAAATGTGATGGCGTCAGAGGAGAGGCATCGTTGATGTCTGTGTAAGGGTATGTTAAGGGTCGGCTGTTTAGCACTGCTTCTACTTCAGTAAGTATTGTGTTTAGTTCAATCATGTTTAGGCAGGCTTTCCCCAGAGTTTTCTTTAAACGTCTTTTCATTAGACCAATAAGCCGCTCGTAAAATCCTCCCCACCACGGAGCTCTTTCAGTGATGAATTTCCAAGTTATGTTGTGATGAGCGAGGAACTGTTGGGATGAACCTGTTCCGAGAATTTGAGTTTTGATTGTTTGAAGTTCTTGAGCTCCGGCTTTGAAGGTTTTTGCATTGTCTGAAATGATACACTCCGGAACTCCTCGACGGCTTATGAATCGTCTGAATGCTCTAAGGAAAGCATCGGTGGTCTGATCTTCTACTAATTCAAGGTGTATGGCTCTTACTACCGCACATGTGAAAAGACATATGTACATTTTAGATGAGGTTTGTTTTGTCTGGTCGCGGACATATAGAGGTCCTGCGTAATCGATCCCTGTAAATTGAAATACTTGGGATTGTTGTACTCTTGATTGTGGTAACGGTGGTGTGGGTACAGAGCGAAAGGGTGGTCCTTCCACTTTTCTGCATGTTACGCATTTTGATATGATTCTTTTTACGAGTTGTCGACCTTGAGGTATCCAATATGTTTGTCTGATGTGAGTAAATGTTTCTCTTACTCCACCATGCATGACCTGCCTATGCATAAGATGGACGATGAGTGTAGTTAAGTAGTTGTCCTTTGGTATGAGGATAGGAAATTTTGTGTCGTGAGGCAGATCTGTATACTGTAGTCTACCACGACAGCGTATGATATCTTCATTGTCAAGATAAAGATCGAGTTGTCGTATGATGGCAGGTTGTCTGGATTTGTCTTTGTTCTTCAGGTATGAAATTTCTTGTCTGTAGATTTTATGTTGAGTAGCTTTCAGCAAGACATTCCTGGCTTCCACGATATCTTTCGCTGTAAAAGTTTCACTGTATACTTTTCTTTTTCTCCATTTTCTTGCGAAGTTGATAACGCGGGCAGTGACTCTGAGTAGATGGATTAGGGTGCTGTATCTTGTTATGTCAATGATGTTTAGTATATTTGGATCATCTGCGACGTTTGTGACAATTTCCATTTGTAAGCTTTGAGGTGCTTCATGAAATAAATTTTGGGGATATGGAGGCCATTGTTCCTCTGGTTCGCTAAGCCATGGAGGTCCCTCAAACCATAGTTTTTTCTTATCGTTGAATATAATAGTGCTTACTCCACGAGTTATCAAGTCAGCTGGGTTCATAGACGTTGGGCAAAACCTCCACGTTTGGGATGATGTGATTTCTTGTATCTTGTGAACTCGAGTTCGAACGAATTGTTGTAGTTGTTTGTTGGAAGATAACCAAGATAACACAATTTGTGAATCACTCCAGTATATAACTTCACTGCTGTTTACAAGCTCTAAGGTTTTGTTTAGGTATTGGAATAGTTTTGCTCCCAAGAGTGCTGCTAATAGTTCTAGTCGTGGTAGTCGAAGGTACCTTTTCGATAATGAGTAATATTCTAAGGACTTATTATCGCAATCAGTTCCGGTTATCACGTTATCCATATACATGTTCTCCATGAGGTCCCGTGCTACCCAATCGTCCTTTTGACTTAGGTGATATTGTATTGTTGCGTTCAGCAGAAAGGGTGAGGGTGTCGCTCCAAATAGAACTCGGCAAAATCTGTAAGCCTCCAAGTTGCTGTTACTGTCAACGGGTTGATTGATATCTTTAAGCCACAGGAATCTCGTTGCGTCTCTGTCTAGGGAGTTCAGTTCGATCTGTAAGAAGGCCTTTTCTATATCTGCAGAGAAGGCCTGTTTGTGTGTTCTGAATTTTAAAAGAATGCCTGTTAAATCTTGCATCAGATTTGGCCCAGTATGTAGACAATCATTGAGGCTCGGTGATTTAGGTGACATTCTGGCAGAAGCGTCATAAACTATTCGCATTTTTGTTGTCGCGCTTTCTGATTTGAAAACTGGGAAGTGTGGCATGTAGTGTAAAACACCTTCGTGACGATCGAGGTTTTGGACTTTTTCTATGAACCCGAGGTTAAGTTGTTCAAGGAGTTGTTCGTTATACTTCGTTATAAGTTCTGGGTCTTTCCTGTTTAGACTGTTTTGTAAGCTGCTCAGTCTGCTCTTGCTCAAATTGTAATTTGCTGGTAGATCGTGTTTGTTTAGCTTCCATGGGAGTTTTACGTTATATCTACCGGTTGCTTCGTTAAACCAGATAGTTTCTTGAAACTTTCTGATGATTTCTTCGTCTTGTTTGTTTTCTTCTGGTATTTGGTTGATTTCCCAGAACTTGGTTAGTAGATTGTCGAGCTTTTCGTCCTCTACTGGCATGTTTTCTACCCTTTGACATAGGGTGGTTAAATTGCTTTGACTGTTCTTCCCTTTGTAAATGGGACCTGAGAGAAGCCATCCAAATTTGCTTTCCATTGCGATTAAGGCTTCGTTTTGGGTTTTTATTACTTTTCCGGTGATCAGTTGACCGTAATAGTCGTTGCCAATAATGATGTCTACTTTAAGATTTTCTGATGCATGTGAAGGATCGGCAAGTTTAAGTCCTTGTAATTCCGGCGGTATCTGTAAATTTTTCACCGTAGCCGATAGTGGTGGACAAATAACTGGAGTTACTAGGGCTGTTATTTTGATATCTTCTACGTCTGTTGACAATGTCAGTGCCACAAGGTCGTATGTTTTTCTCCTGCCTTGAAGTGTACCGAATGTCGTCACATCTAAAAGTTCGCTTCTCATTGTTCCTAGTTTAAGTTTGTGTTTCATCTCCTGAGTGATAAAGGTTCTTTGTGATCCTGTGTCAAATAGGATGCGAGCTTGATAGTACTGTTTATTGTTTCCACTTATTTTCGTAACGGCGGATTGCATCAGGATATGAGCTTTAGAAGGGAGTACATGCGTTGCTCCCATGTGGGTTCTGTTCTTCGACACGGAATCCGCTGATAGGTGATCATTCTTCGGCCCTTTGTCTTCCTTTAGTTGACTAGAATCGTTTTGGGTTGTATTTTCTTGGTTTTCATCACAAATTGAAGTGTGGTGTTTTTTCTTACATTTCATACATCGCCCCTTTGAAAAACATTGGATTTTGGTGTGGTTGAGACCAAGGCAGTTAAGGCAGCGCTGTTGGTTCTGAAGTAACGATCGACGTTCCTCTACTGTTTTAATCTTGGCGCACTTGTCAGGTCGATGTGTTCCTGCACAGTATGTGCAAGGCCTAGGTGTCTTTTGTGTGGCGTTGTAAGTTCTGTGTCGTTGTTGTGTACCGGTTAGTAGAGCACCAGCTGTTGGCACAAGTACTTCGTCCTCTGTGGTTGGTTTTGGAGAGGACATATGGCCCTTTTCGCGCGTTTCGATTTCCTGTCGCATGGCGATTCTCAATCTGTCTAGGGAATTGTCCGCTGAAGGGTCAGCTCTGAATATTGAGTACCGAATTCCTTCGGGTATTTTCTTTAGAAGAATGGGAATCAATAAGCTTCCATAAGTTTCTGTTTTTACTCCAAGTGCCTCTAAACCGCGAATGTTTGCCTCGCAGGTGTCGTAAAATGTTCTGATATTTATGGTGTCAGCTGATGGCGCGTCGATCTTGGATAAGGACTCCATGTAAGCGTTCGTCAAAATTTGTGGTTTGCCGAAGCGCTCCTTTAATAGCTCAATTGCTTTTTTATAATTTTCTTCAGTCAGTGGCAGTCCAGAGATAGCGCGCGCCGCTTCTCCCTTAAGCATTCCATTTAAGTAGTTCATTTTTTCAATATCGCTTAGTCCGTGATTTTTATCAATAGCTGCGCTAAAGCTGTCCCAGAATGTGAGCCATTGAAGAGGGTCTCCTCCGAATGATTTTATGTTTATTTTAGGTAAATTGATATGCATTCGTGGGGCGGGTTCTTGTTTTAAACTACTATAATGGAATTGGCTCACCGGCGTGTCTGGTTTGGTCCTAAGGAGTCGTCCGATTCTGAATTGCCAGTATGATATGTCGTCTTGGAACGACAACGCCGTTTCTGTGTCTAGCTGTATGTCCTCTTCTGTCTCCAAGGACATAACGATTTTGGCATCCATGCGTGCTATTTCTTCGGCTCTTCGCGTGAGCCTGTCCACCAGCGCCTCCAATTCTGCTTGATCTGGAGTCTCCGAAGTTATTAGTTTTTCCGCTCTTTTGAAATCTTGGGTGCAGTGTCCCTTGTATGCTCCTCGGATGGATCTCCATTTCTTTATTTCTTCTTCGCTCATAATATCTTGTCCGCGCTGGTCCCGGCACCAATGTTACAACTGTTAATGTTGTAACGACAAAATAAGACGAGTAAACGTAACGTCTTCTTTCTTTATTGTTGTTGTTTTAATTACATGTCGCGCGCATTGTGACGTTGTTAAATTACATAATTTATGACACTACCAGAGATTCAAATATTTATCAAAATATGTTCCTCTTATTTGCTCTGTATATGAATCTAGATCATAATCGATGAATAGCTTATTATGCTCCACTTTAACCCACGGAAAACTAAAACTATCACCCTCGATAAATTCAATTTTAATCCTTTTATTATCACTGGGCTTATAGTCATATTTAAATGCCATATATATAGTCCAGTCATTGGATTCAGTGATATTTTCATTTAAATTAATTTCGAAACCACTCATAAAGCCGTTTTTTGGATCAAAATCTTCTAACAATTTTGTGGGATTAAAGACAAGATTGCCATTTAATCCAGACACTACAGCACCGTTACTATCTGACATGATGAATTCAGATATATCCGTTAGATCATAAAAATACTCGAAAATTTTATGGTAATAGCTGATGTTTCTTTTCTTATCCATTTTTAATTCAAGATCAGACTTCAAATTGTCCCGAAAATTTTTTAACTGTTCAAAATTAACAGCTTGGTCATTAGTAGTAGCTGGTTTAATACCATAAATAGCCTTTGTTTTCATATCAATCGATGCATTGAAAGCTATTCTATCATTTTCAACATAATATAGCTGATCGTATATCCTAGGATCAACGTTACTCTGATAACCTTTTATTCCATAAATCACGATATATGTTTGTAATTTTGGGACATATGCGTTCCCTGATTTCATCTTTAAAACGATATCAACATAGAGATAATTATTAGGATGTTGCTGATATTTATTAATTTGTGCTATTGTTCGACTATATCCATCATAAACTCGCGTGGTTGATTTGTCGATGTTGTCGATTGATGATACAATATCGATATCTAGACTATCATGATCTATTTCAGCTGGAAAAAATAGCTCGAAAACCATTGTGTATCGATTGATTGGTAAACTATATACATTGATACCTAATCTGCTTGAGTAGTAGCCTTTATTGCTGTCAAGTACCAGCTTACTGTCTACAACTTTCGTATTGATCTTATGGTATGAATTCGGATGATCGATTAAACTGCCTAACTTTATATCATCTTCCTCGCTTAATTGATTGATACTATCGGCCATTATATGGGCAAACGTGTTTTCTTGGCCAACGGAAGTTATATGACTGCTATCAACATGATCAAGCATATATTTTTTGTTTACAGCGTCTGTATCATTGGTTGGGTTTTTTAGATGGGTTATATTATACCCACCCATATGGAGATTTGCATGCATCATGTTACTACCGTGAATATCAAGCTTGCTTAGAATTTTTTGAGTCAAAACGCGTCCTACGACCTTCTTTAAAAAACTGTTATCAACGTACGATTTGTCTGCTTTGTTTTGAAGGCTTTGAGCTAAGACACCTCCTGATTTCTTCGTTAAATATGTATTATCAGCGTACGATTTGTCAGCCTTAGTAGCAAGTTTGGTATCAATTTCAGTCCTTACTTTGTTATCCTCAACACTAACATAGCCTACGTTTGGTACAGATCGATCGTTATATAAACTTGGATAATACACTTCGGTATTTTGCAATGAAAGGCCGGCACAATCAAACACTGTTTCATTTCTGTTCTTTTTAAGGAAGAATTGGTTAAGATATCGTTTATTTACGGCCGTCTCGAGATCCCTTGAATAATTTTCAATTGAATCATCAATCGCAACGTCATCAGGCGTTTTTAGCCCTATTACTCTCTTTTTATTCAAATTGAAATTACCTTCAGGCGTAACATCAAAGCCGACTCCCGTGTCACCCTTTTCACCTCGAGGCCCTTTAATTGGCGTAATATTAGTGTTATTTGATTGTAATAAACCGTTTGAGTAACTCATATTATATCAATCAGTTATATTATATTATATTTTTTCATTGAAATTCTTAGTTACGAATTTTCGTGGCTTATCAATATATAAAAAGCTAAATGGGTCTGCAGTTGCTTTGAGATAGTCGTTTTTACTGATTCCAAGTTCTCTGCAAATCATTCCTTGTTCATTATTAGATGGGAATTCGAAAATACAGTGATGAGTACAATTTAATCTGATTGTTTTATCGGTATTATAATAGCTTTGAGATAAATAAATGCAACTGCAATTTTTATTTCTTGAATTTGTAAAATAGTTGCGTATTTCGCTATCATTTTTTGATCCCGTATTGAGATAATCGTCAAAGATGACTAGTTTTTGGCCTTCATCTGATATTTTATCAAGCGGTATTATTTTATCATTACTTGCTTCAATAACAGAATAACCAGCCTCTTGATTAAGGGGTTCAAAGGTATTGAAAAGATGTTGATATTTTGATTGTTGAAGATTTTTCCCATACAAATATATTTTATCATAAAACAATAGCCGATATATCATATCAAGTAAAAGGTTTGATTTACCTCCACCTGATGGTGAGGAAATCAGCATCCGGAAACATTGATTTGGCATGAAATCGTATAGTTGTCTAAAGTTTGAGGCCATATCGTCTTCAGTGTCATAATTCGGTATTCTCATTATATTATATGGGTATATTATTTTCAGTTCAACAAGGTGTTCAACACGGTGTACATCAAGGTGTTAAACGCTATGTTAAATGTTGATTTTTATATTCAATTTTCATTTTTTATGTAACGTAATAATATAAAATAAAATGAGTTTACTTAGATGGAAAGATCTTGCAAAGAGTAAATCTGATTTGGGCGATAAAATCAATTATGTTAAAAATGCAATCACACAAAATAATATCGGTCAGCAGACAAGCCAACAGTCATTAGCGAAGGTATTCAAACCAGTTACAAGTAAATTAGATGAGGTAATAGAAAGTAATTTGCAGATTCCCAAAGTACCAAAAAAGCGTGTCAAAAAGGTGATGAAAGGTGAACAAGAAGGTCCAGATTACGCCCCCGAGGTTGATCCTTTTGAGGAAATGGACGTAGATAATATCTTTGAACCTCAACAACAAAAACAAATTCCAAAGCAACCACCTAGATATTCAGATGTTTTTGGAAAAGAAGGGCCTGATTATGGGACTTTTACTGAAGATGAAGGTGAGATTGTAGAAGCAGAAAGTGAAGAAGACGCTGATGATGATATAGAAGTTGAAGATGAATCAGAAGATGAAATAACACCCGAAGATTTTTATCTACCTTCTATAGACGATATCAAAACAAAATTAGTTGATAAAAAGAATAAGACAACATATTTGAAGAGTATCATTGCACAAGCAACCCATGAACGAAACAGATTAAAAGGTTTCAAAGCAAGCAATACGAAGAAATTATCAGCAAAAAAAATTAGTGCTAAAGAAGCTAAGGAAACTGGTAATCAGTTGGATAATTCAAATAAAGTTTTAACAGCTTATATTAATGATAACAAAAAGCTTCTTCAAACTATTCAAAAAAAAGGTTCAGGGATTAGAAGAAAGCATAGAGGTGGGAACGTTATATTTTTCAGTGATGTAAATCAGCTTCTCAAGATATTAGAATTGATCATCGGTGAAACAATGGCTGGAAATACGTCAGTTGAAATGCGGAATACGGGAGTTAATATATTGGACACATTATTGAAAATGTCGACAATCAATAGACCGCAATATAATAAATTGTATAATCAGTACTTTAAAGTCTAATTTATGTAACTGTATTATATATATGGATCGTGAGTTAGTATTATCATCATATAGTGTTAAAAATCAAGGGAATAACACTCCTCAAAATTTTACAACTAAATTCAACAGGCCTATAACATTGGATAGCAATTACCAATATATGATAGGTCTCAATCGTATTATTAACATGTCATTTACATGGTTTAATGTAAATCCCTCATATGGTAATCAGCTGATTAAATATAGTTTTGATAATGGGAATAAATTTGAAGACATAACTTTCCCTGAAGGTGTTTGGAATTATTCTGAATTTGATGAATATATTAAAGAGATTACCAAGACGGGAGATGATGATAACCCTATATATCCCATCTCTATTGATTTTGATTCAACAACATTCCGAGTCACAATCACTTTATCTCAAAATTATCAACTTGATTTGACGCATAGCAATTTCAACGACCTTATAGGGTTTGATAAAAAGGTATTAAAGGATGCGGTTAATATTGGTCCAAGAGTCCCAAATCTAAGCCAAGATACCGATATATTAAATGTACATTGCGATCTAGTCAATACTTCTTTAGTCGATGGCGAAGAGTCGGATATCATTTATACTTTTTCGACCAGCGTACTACAGCCGAGTTATTCGTTTACAATCGAGCCTCGTAGGGTCACATATAATCCGGTTAATAAGCAACAGATAAGTAGCATTCGAATATACATCACAGATGGGAAGAGACGGTTAATTAACCTGAATGGAGCGGATACGTCTTTTTCATTAATTTTGAAAAGGATAGAATAATATAACATAATAGTATATAATGAAACCATATGAATTCAAGAGGTTTTACCATCCAAAATTTGGTAAATTTGTATATAAGCACAAAGGGTCAGGGATTATCGTTGATAACATTTTCAAACCGATGAAGAGTGTTATGTCGTCTGTTGTTAAAAAAATTGTCAAGCCCTTAGGTAAGAAGGCGATAAAATCAGGTATTTCTCATGCAGGTGATAAACTGGGTAAAAGGGCATCAGAAAAAGCCGGAGACCTTATAATGGAAAGGCTTAGGAATATGAGGAAGGGGAATGCAGGGCAAAAGGCACTATCCCCAATCTTACAGAAAGTAAATGCCTCACCTGTCAGACACCAACAGAAAAATGAAAGTACTGATATGATCATCAATAGATTAATATCAGGATCAGGTGTAAAAAGAAGGCGTTGAGTAAAATGAATAAAATGATTAAAAAAATTGGTACATAATTGCAAAATTATGTAACATAATAATATATGTCTTTTAGAACAAGCGAATACTTACAGAGGTCCGAGTTGGTTCGATTTCAACTCGATGATGTTATTCGAGTCCCAGCTAACGATCAGCACCAACTTAAAAACGGCTATAAGTTCACGATTAACGATAGAAGTTCATTCTACGATTGGTATAATGCGTATTTCGAGGTGCAATTCCAGGTGCAAATGTTAGCTGCTGGAGCAACAACGGGGGCAAATCGTATAACAGTTATTAATGGAGCACATTCATTGATTGCCCACATGATGATTAAATCAGCAGGAAAAATCGTTTATGATACCGATAATCTCCATAAAGTTACTTTCGTTAAGAACCTCCTCGAATATAGTGACGATTTTAGTCGCTCAGTAGCAAAAAATAGTCTTTGGTATCTAGATACCGACCATAGGATAGCAAATGCTAATCAGAATGCAGGGTTTGAGGCTAGGCGACTTTTGACGACAGGTCTCAATGATGTCAATGTTGTTATACCTCTAAATCGTTACAGTTTCTTTGAAGAGCTGGAAGGTCGAATGTTACTCCCAATGCAACTCCAGTTCAATATACAGTTACAGAATGACGCCGAATTACTTCAAAAGGCCGAAGATGTAGCTGATGGTCGAGTGGTCCTTAATAGATTCCTTCTATGGGTCCCAAAATTGACTCCAAAGGACAGCCTATATGATAAGTTTGTTAGTTCCTTCTTGGTAAAGAACACTTGGACGTATATGCGCGAAATGTATGAGGTTTCCGCACCAACGAATAGCAGTGGATTCTTCCAGATCTCATCCAGTATTGATAATGTTAAGGCTATCTTTGTATATCTACAACGAGCTAAATCAAACAATGCAGATGCAAATCCCTATGAATTTGATACCTACAATATCAATCTTGACCGTGGGAATGGTAGTTATTTGACAACATGCCGATTGGAATACGGCAACGGAGTGTTTTATTCTGAGACCGAATATGATAGTGAGTCCAAAGTTAGGATCTTCAATGATTTGATGTCTTATGGTATGAGAAAGAATGATTACAACAGCGGTACACAACTCAACTTGGCAAATTACAACTCTCTCTATCCTATTATCTTTTTTGATTTATCATATCAAGCAGAGCGAGTAACTAGAGACCCAAAGCAGTTGATCTTCAGATATAAACTAAACGCTAATAGTGCGGGAGATAGTCCTTTCAACGTCCATGCCATCGTTCTTTATGATGAGACAATCGTCATTGACAAGGTGGGGAATGAGCTGGTTATTGTATAAATCAATCAATTGAATATTATGTATAAACCATTCTATTTTGTATACGTTTTATAAACAAGAAATTATATAACATATAATATATATACAAGTAATGACAACTTATCACTCTCATAAAGTGAATCTGTCAGAAGGACAGCGAAGGAAGCTTTTGACTGCTTATAGAAATAAAAGTGAGATCACTATTCGCTTAAGCAACTCAGATATGACTGGCAATGACAGTTTAATGCTAACTCAACGACAAATCAATAAATTGAATAAGGCTAAGAAGTTAGGTGTTGGATCTGATTTAAACATCTCGAAGACACAAATTCGAAAGGTCATTAGGGTCGGTCATGGGGCACCGCGAATTGGTTTTCCAATGATTGGAATTAGTGCTCCGAAAACGAAAACAAGATCAAGAAGGTCAACAACTAACAAATCAACAACTGATAACACTTCAAAGAAGGATGGGGGAAATATTAGACTACCAAGTAAGAAAGATGTATTAGCTTACACACCGCCACCATTCATTGGTTCTTGGGATGAATATGATAAATTTCTTAGAACAGGTGGATTGGTGCTTCCAAAAAAAAAGATCTTAAAACCGAAAAGAAAGTAAGAAAGCCAACATTCCATAAGAATATACCAATGAGTAATTTTGATTTAATAAACTGGTGTTTATATTTGAATATACCGATAAAAGATGTACTAATGAGAGACGAGACTGTGCCACATAATCACAAATTAGGATTATTCATTTACAATCTCCAACCGTCATATCTGAGTGGTAGTCATTGGGTTGCTACGTATGTCAAAGATAAGGCAATCAATTTGTTGTAAGAGATGACATTAGGCAGATACATGTTTTGTCTCATGCGGAACGAAATTGGTATGTGCCTGGCGGCCGCGCGGCTCCCGGACCCGAGTGACGTCACAAATTAAACCAGTGGCGACCGCGCGGCTCCCGGACCCGAGTGACGTCACAAATTAAACCAGTGTGTTGCATAAATGGCTAATTCTTTTGTTGTGGCACGTGGTAAAGTAAAATTCGACTCAAAGCGCCCTGGGAATAGTAAACTCGAGCAAAGGCATTTCCACATAGCAGATGTAGCGCTTGTAGCGAAAGTATTGGGTCGGTGTGTTGTAGTATGGTTCACAAATGAAAATCAGTGTTGCGTAAACGGCTTAATTCTTGTTGCATGGTTTGGTTTTTAATTTTGTTTACTAGAATAATAGCATGCAGTTATTTCCTGTCAGGTGGGAATATGGCGAATAAAAGGATTTTACACATCCATTGACGCGTGGTAAAATCAAAATTCGACTCAAAGCAATGTGTTGTGTAAATGGCTAATTCTTTTGTTGTGGTCGTACATGTGGGAATATGTACATTGACATGTACATTGACACGTGGTAAAGTAAAATTCGATTGTAAGCTAGTTTTGTATATATTAATTATTTTGAAACGACAGTAGTGCATTTTATGAGTTAGTGATCATGAATAAACAAGACACCTTTGAAGATGGAAAACCACAAAGAAGGGAAATGTTTTGGGCACCAAAGAGGCAAAAAAACAGGAGATACATACCGAAGAAAGGAATTGAAGCGTCGAGAAGGAAGCTCTTTGTTAATGAAAAGTTGGATCACGCGTTGCCACAGAACGATTCGTTTGATGCGCTGGGTTGGAGACCGTTGGATTTATTTGCTGAAGAAGAGACGGTGTTCTCATAGAAGACAGATGCAGCACATAACGTTTAGAAGATATGTGTTAAAGTCATTGGCCGAAAAGAAGTTTTCCCATATGCTTGTCACGAAAGTTTCGTTTCTTCCCGATAATAATTGTTTGTTATTTGTCGGTGGCAAAGAATGGCAACCATTGCAATTACCAAGAGACACTGCCGAACTATTTGAAAGAAATTGTAAACAAACCTTCGAAAACGCTGTAGCAGAAGATGTTTTGTATAACATGCCTAATATAATGAGTGATTCGTTTTTTTGGCGAAATAATTGTAGCGATCGAAAAAGTTCAAGGGGTTTTTGCGATGAATGTAAGATAGTTACGGTTAAACCCGATTTTGAATAAACTATATTCACAATGTTGTTCCGTTTGAGTCTTTCATTTTCACGATTAATATGCAACGTCATGCGAAACGAAATTGGCGCGTGTTAAACAAAAATAAAACGCACATGTATGGGCTAATTCTTTATTACAGTGCTTGATAACATTACAGTGCTTGAACAAACAGTAACTCTGTTTTCTTTTCCACTTGATAAAAGCTTTACATCACAAGATTGTTCCTTTGCAAAGGGGAAAACTGACGAGTTCTTCTAAAAACTGAGATATGTTTTGATCCTGGAGATCACGTGTTTTTTATCCAAAAAATGGCAGATTCTTTTTTCACCATATCCGTTGTCTAACTCCCCGTAGAACTTTCCATTTTTGCACCAGAAAGCGCGGTCACCCCACAGTCTCTTAACTTCTCGAACTCTCTGAACAAATCAGTTTAAGAACCTTCTCTTTTCAGTCTTTAATTTTCTCTTTTCTAGATTCCATTTCATTCCTTGCAAAGAATGAAATGAATCGTTCGAGGCAAATGTTCGCTTGCCTCAATCGGTTTGCTTTTTTCGTTAAAAACATTACCTAAATGGACAGGCTTTTTGTTTTCCTTTTTTGTTCTTATTATAATTAGTACAAAGATCTTTGTATCGCACGCGTTCCGTGTTTTTTTTTGCCATGGGAGACGGATTGCCTTCAGTCACTTTGGAAATTTTGGTTCATAGCTTTTTGGAAGAAAATCCCTTTAAAGATGTCGATTTCAAGTCGATATTTAGAAAAGATTCTATTGAAGTTTTTCCTGGTTTGAAGAAAAATTCTAACGAGATCTTCGTAGTTGATTTAACGAAAAGCCCTCAATGGCCGATTGATCAAAATCTAAAGTTCAAGTTTCGCAGTTCTCTGTTTAAGGACCCTAATCAGAGAAAATTTAAGTTATTGTTTTTCTCAGGATGCCAGGAGGATGTTCAAGACTTTATTCACTTTTTTGCAAGCAAGTCTAAATTTGTCGTTGACATAAGCGAGCATCCAAGTTGCCCGGAAAAGATTTTGTTACCTAATGTTGAAAAATTTCTTGACGATTTCGTCATGGCAGAATGGTTGATAGGCGACTTGTTTGATTTATTGGAATATCACACTAAGAACATGTTAGATTTCTGCAACTGCGAAAACGTCTCGGAATGGCTTCTCTCTCTGAATGCGCAAATCAGTTGTAAGTCTGGGGAGGATTTGGCAACGCCATATCTGCCACGTGCCCGTAAAATCTTTGGACGCTACGTCCATCAAATGAGGTGTTTCCCAGGTAACCATGGAAGTTTAGATAAGATCAAAGGTAAGTATTTTTTTTTTAGTTCTTTTTTTAACTAGGCTATTGTACAGCAATGGAACTGAGCGTGAAACGTATTTTTAAAAATGAAAATAAGATCGTTTCGGATGAGTTTACAGAAATTGCGTTTTCAAATGGTGTTCAGCCGTATCATTTTAGTAAGGAAGGGGTATTTTATCGAAGATTTTTTAACTTTGATTTAGAAGATTTTTGTTTCATCGTGGACGAAGCCGACTGCGAACAGAACAATTTTTATAATGATGTCAAGTTCTTAGCATTTTTTACTCCATTCTGGAAAAAATGTCCAAATCAAAACGATTGGACAATATCCATGTTGCTGCGCGCGGTTCTGTGCAAACCAGGATTTGTTTTGAAAGGCCGAGCTCTGAGCTCTCGGATGCAAGCAGTTGACATTTTGAGTTTTGACACCAATGGAACTCTATCCGTCAAACCACATTCTCTTTGTCACAAACAGAGTGTTAGCATGGCGGGTAAAAGTGTTGGATTTGACGAGAGTTTATGCATTGAGCTTGTCGATTTATTACAAAGACGCGAATCGTTTCTGCAATCAGGCCTCGGTATCGGAACATACGTTCTGCACTCGGATTTAAAAAAACAACTTAACGAAAACCAAAAATCCTTAGCCGTATCGTTTCGAAAGAGCATTTTAAAAGAATCTCGGTTGATGGCAAGAAGTTTACAGTATTTTGCCGAAAAGAAGTTCTATTGCTGTGCTTGTTTACAAGAAATGTTTAGCAGTGAATACGACTTTTCCCGGGCTGGCGATAAGAGAGAAATGAATAATTGGGTTTTATGTGAAAAGTGCATTCCAGGTGAGAAGTACAGAATAAAATATTTTTAAAAATAAAATATTTTTTAATTGAAATATATTTTTTTTATTACAGCTAAAATCTCCAGAGAACAACAAGGCAAAGAAGATGCAAAATGCAGTCCACCCCACGAATTGGAAAACAATGCCAATGATCAGAAATGCGTTAACATGAAAGCAGCGGAAATAAATGTCCTGGTAAGTGACCAAAAAAAAAAAAAAAAATGCACAAGAAAAGTGTAGAGTAAATTTACTGTAAAGCGTAAATAAAAATTAGCATATAGATTAAACGTTTTTGGAATGTACTGTACGTGTTTTGGCGGTGAACGTTTGTACAAACATTCCCACGCCTTTATTTCATTTTGTAGCCAGGTAAACAGGCGTTGGATTACCATAATTATAAAAGATAATCCAGATGTATTGTACCTTGTTTTGGCGGTGTACGTTTGTACACGTCTTTTATTCGATCTTGTCGCGGCATTTTTTCGGGTCTCAAAGGCATTGGATTAGCATATTTATTAAACAGATAATCCTGATGTATTGTACCTTTTATTCTGGTGGTAAATGTTTGCACGTGCACGAACAAGTATTTATTTCATCTTGCCGACACTGTTGGGTAAACAGTTGTTGGATTACTTTCGCAACCTTCTGGTTGCTCGTGGGAAAAATTTTGGTCTCCATTCAAAATCACCCCGTGTGGTCTTTGAGCTGTTGAAACTATTGTTCTTATTTTTGTTTTTTGTTTTTTTTTAAAGGAAATGCCTTTACAACAGCGCTTCCTTTGGGAACGAGAACAAATATATGGTGGTTACCACGGACAATAAATGCACGTGTCAGAGTTTCGCAATACACGAGCAAACAACTTATAAAATACACGGTCGTTGCATGCCAAATCACCTTTGCTAACAACTGTCGAAAAAGATGTCGCGTAAAAACAGATCTGCCAAGACTCCAAAATACGTTGACGACATGGCAGATGCCAGCGATGATGGGAACTCAAACGATGAATTACAAGAGATTAAAAAGGTAGAACTTGTAGAGCTTGATGCAACTCTGCGAGGCGAAGCGATCGACGATAGTTGCCACGAAGACTTCGCCGCCAGAGAAAAGTACAATTCCGAGCGCCAAAATCGCATCTCTTCTGAAGTAAAAGAGGCAGAATTAGAAGTCCAGAGAATGCGTAATAACAAACGGAAGAAAGTCGATGTCGACCTGACTGCCAACGAACCGGAAAAAACCATTCACGTGAAATCCCGTGATTCCGCGGATTTTAAAAGTTTGCTGCAGGAAGAACGACGCAAAGCAGAACAGTTAAAAGATGCCGATTTCCTGGACGCCTTATTTCGATGTCCTCTATGTTTTAATCCGATGGCCAGCAAGACGAATGATGACGGGAAAACTGGTTGGTGGTGTCCGTCGAAATGCCTTCTTCCCTGGACTGCTGACGAGAAGAAACCAGCCCTCTATGCCGAATTGAGAGTGCGCGTTCTTGAAGACTTTCAGAACCCAAATCCTGTTCCATACTGTGAAATCCACGACGAACCTTGCAAATTGGAAGTGGTGAACAAGGAAAAATGCAAAGACGAACGCTTGGCTAACAAGTTGTTTTTTACCTGCGCACGAAAGAATGACGAAGGGCGTTGCAGTTTTGTGAAGTCTGCAGAATTCCATGGCGAGAAGGGTGAGGCGTTTGCGCTCATGTTCAACAATCGTAAACGCAAAATTGAAAGGATGGAAGCCGTCAACGTTCAAGCGGCAAATTTTGCCTATGAGGCTGCATTAAAGAGAGCCCGAGCAGAAATTTTGAAGGGCAACGAACTGTGAAAAATGAACAATCATTTGAACTGTGTTAAAGTTTTACGAAGAGGCGTGAACCTGTGAGTTCTTAACTTAAAACGTGTCGTTTTCAGTGTAAAACAGTGTCTTAAGTTTTTTCATTATTCATATTTTTACATTGCGTGTTAATTTTTCGACAGTTGTTATTTTGAAGATTGATTTTTAAACGCGTGAACGCTTAAAATGTATGGTTTTCAGTGAAAAACAGTGTTTTAGGCAGTTTTTTTAAAAAGTACATTGATTTTAGAGTTTTGAATTTTTTTCCTAAGCTTTCTTCTCGTCTTCAGTGAAAAGACAGAGGTACTGTCAAGTTTTTTATTATTCAATATTAAAATTACAAGCGTGTTAAAGCTTTGTCGTCTTCAGTGAAAGACAGAAGCGTTTTTTTCATTGTCATTTTAAAAGCGTGAATGCATAAAATGTATGGTTTTCAATGAAAAACAGTGTTTAAGGCTTTTTTAAAAAAGTACATTGATTTTGAATTTTTTCCGAAGCTTTCTTCTGGTCTTCAGTGAAAAGACAGAGGCATTGCAAGTTTTTTTGTCTGTAAGTTTTTATTGTTCAATATTAAAGTTACAAGCGTGTTTTCAAAATTACATGTGTTTGTGTCGTTGTTTTATTTGCAGAGTAAAACGTGGGGAGGTTTTTCCCTAGACTGTTTTCTACAAAACTCGGTGTAAGTTAATTCATCAATTTCCTTGCGTTCATATCGCTTAAACATATCCCAGCGCTTAGTTCCCACAACCACGAGATATTGAAGGAATAACTTGTAGTACTTTTTATCTTTAATAAGGCGATCTTGTAGAAAGTTAACGAAATCATTGAAATCTTTTATGTTGAGACGGTGTATTTTTATATCGGGGTCTTCAACAAGCAATTTGTATCCCATGAAACAAGGAAAAAGTACTTCATGTTGTTTGTGATTCGGTTTGCTAAATATCTGATCCAAGCAATATGATTTTGGCGGTTTTAGATAATCTACAACAGCCTGTTTCAAAACCTGCTCTCGTTCTGTGGCAAGTTTGTCTTCCCTGGCACGTTTGAGGGCATTGCTCCTTCGAATGGCGCTGATAGTTGATATATCGTGCACATCAGGGAAATTTGCCATGGCGGAATTTAGCGGTAAGACGCAGTTAAAAATCGCGGACTCTAATTCGTCAATCGCACCTCTGTAATTTTCTAAGGAAAGTAAGACGGCATGTACCTTATTTCTAAATGTTTGCATGTGTTTGTCCACTTCCCTTCCCTGCAATCCAGTTTCGCCGGTAAACGGAGTAAAATACATGTCTAAAAGAATGTTTCTAACTTCTGTAGAATGCTTGTTGCTTGCGTTTGTTAACTGTTCAATAAGAGTTTTGTCTTTGCAATTATCCTCTTTACGGACTGGCTTTTTCACAGAGAAGTTGGATTCGTCGCTGGAACTTTTAGCTGGAGTGGGTATGCCAGCATTTGTCGGGCCATTAGAAAGAAACGTTACTATTTCCTCGCAACCACCAATCGCACTCGGCAGAAAAGCTGTGTTGTCAAAGCTCAAAGGATAATTTTGTGCGGGCTGTGTCGGGGTTACGACAGGGACAGGCGGTGCAATAACTGCCGTCGAAGATCCGCTGGTATTGTTATTCGACGATGAAGACGTACTGGCGTTGTAATTAGCGTTTCTGGTCTTTCTAGCAGACTTCTTTGGTTGCACGGCTGGGTTGAGCGGCGTAAGAGGAGTTAAAATGGCGTCTTCAATGTGATTAAATACATTCGCTGGTTCTTTGTTGAATTCGCTTTGAATGGCCTCTTCGTTGCACGCAATGTCGCAAACGAGATCATCTAGGTTGAAATTTTGTAGAGTGAAATTGTCCGAAGGTACGGCGTAAGAAATGGTTTCCATTTTCCCCCTTGTAAACTAGTTTGATTCGTTTTAACAAAATGTTGTAATACGTGTAAAGGAATCGTTGATGCGAAAAAAATCTCTCATCTATGCAAATTTAGTTCAACCGCCAGAAGACAAAAGATTTGAAGATGGCGCGTAAGCCGTTAACAAAAAGAAAAATTAACAATAGCCTTGAATAATAAATAGGTCAAGCCCTGACCCTTTTTATGATGACCAATTACGACCCTCAAGTTGATCTCATGAAATCTGAGATTACAGACGCACGATAACTTTTTAAACTTCTTTTAATTTATCCATATAAGCGTGATTTTTTTTTTTGTTTGTTTGTGTGTGCGTTTTTTTTAACTTCATTCGCATGTGTCGGCGTGCTTTGAACTGATTCTGTCTTATCAATTATTTGATTCGAAAGAGTTTTAGGTAATAAGGTATAAACTTTAAATCTGCCAGGTTTGAACTTAATTCGGCAAATGCAGCAACGAATCATCAGTTGCTTTTCTTATTCGATTGACGCAGATAAATGTAATTAATAAAAGTATGCATTACTAACTGACACGGTCCGTTGCATTTTCGCAGCGACTCTTTTCGCATATATTAATTTGACACGTGCTTCAATGTCCACTTAAAGTCATAGAGTGTTAAAAGTTTGAAACGTTTTCTGATCAAACCAGTTTCCAATCAGAGCGGATTTTCTACTTCTAGCGCTTTGTGTAACAAATTATGGTTTCTAACTACAGGTAAGCATCCGAGATTATATCTCTGTCATCGAGGTCCGTTTTTCTTTAAAAAATATATTTGCGTTTGTCCGCGCGCCTTCGCTGATGTCAATTCTTGTTGTGTAATTGTGTTCCAATTTTAGAGTCTGACCATGGGCGATAGGTCGATGGAAAGGATATTGGAAGACGTGGATCTGTTTAGACGATTTTCTGAAGATTCCGCGCATTTCACGGAGTGGCGAAGCGATGATGATAACGAAGATTTTGATTTTGAACTGTTTTGGGGCAGTGACTACGATACGGTTGACAGAATGGTCAATGTCGAAATTCCAATGTTGTTGTCCAATGTCGAATGTGAAACTTCCTTGGAAATCGGCTGCGCAGGTGAAGGAGGAGCGGATTTGTGCCCAGCAGAAGTTCTAGATATCTGTAAGCGACTTTCTGAGGCGTTTCAAAATGACAGTTCTGTCCCGATTTCCTCAGAAAATCAAATTGGCGGAATTGACGAAGAGAATAGAGATCATCAAGACTCCTCTACAATTGCTACTCCAGCTGCTAGACGTAGTAGAAGCACTTTTACGGTCTCGCCGCCAGCCAATTCCTTCGTTACAGACCAATTACCGTATTTCGATGACATGGTAGGTGAATACGTGACATTGCAAAGTCACGCAACGTTCGAGAACAAAAGATTTGGCGTGACGGGAAGGAGATATGCGTTGATTGTAGACGAAAGACCGGAACCGCAAGAACGGTTACAAGCGTTTGTTCATCTCATAACAGATCTGGAACAGATGATGAGAAGGAATATGGAACTGAACGATTACGTCCAGTTAAGGTTTAGAAGTAATAATCTAAATAATCCTTTTATTTGCCCAGTAGTTAGATTAGCACAATTTGACGCCAGAGTTTGCATTGAAATGTTTGAAAACATAATTCAGTCTAATCTAGTCGTAGATGTTGGCGATGGTTCTTTTTCTGTAGACGTATATCACGTACGCTTGCCTAGAGGCGGGGGGTTGACTAGAAATCAACGCAGCCTTCAAGAATTTGGGAAGACTGTAGATAAGCTATTGAAAAACAAAAGGTCAATACTTAAGGTTCCCGAGAAACCTTTCCATCCGCACTGTGCCGTGGTGGCGCTCATGGCGGCCAAGATTAGGGCTTTGCAACAAAGGAGGAATATGGCAGGCGATTATCTTAAGACCACGTCAAAACGTCACGTTTATGCCGTCAAAAAGGAAGCCAGGGAAATTTTAGAAGCGTGCAAATTGCCTTTCGACAGAGCTTTAGATTTAAAAGATTTTAAGGAATTGTGTAAACACAGTCATTTTTGCGATCACCCAGTGGTGATTTTTTCAAGGGAACATCACAATTCGGTCATCTTTAGGGCTAACGAAAGGAAATCGGGAAAACCTCTGTATTTGTATCACCACAGCGAGCATTTTGACGTGTTGACAAGCGTTCCCGCGCTTTTCAACAAGTCGGGTTATTTCTGCCCCAGTTGTAATAAATTCGATCTCCGAAAGATACACAAATGTCACGAAGATCTCTGTAGGCAATGTAGGTCTTACTGTGGAACTAAAAATGGTCTCGGCTGTGCCGTTACATCCATCACTTGCGAAGATTGTCGAAGATCTTTTTTTTCGCTCTCTTGTTATCGCGCGCATAAGACCGCCCGAGCGTCTCCTCTTTGGATTCAACCCACGTGCGAACGCCTCTACGCCTGTCGAACTTGTGCCAGAGATCTGAAGAAAGATAGAAGCGGCCAAGAAACCAATAAAAATGCTGGTAATGGTAAGCTGCATGAGTGTTGGAAAAGTTTTTGTGAATGTTGCAAAAAAAACGTAGAAAAGTTTTCTCACTTGTGCTACCTGCAACCGATCAACCAAAACGATCCAAAGTACGCGTCGGACATGCAAAAGAGAAGGGGCGTGTTTGGTTTTTTTGACTTAGAATGTTGTTTGACAGAAGACAACGTGCTTGTTCCGAATCTGTGCGTTTTTCAATTCGAAGACGGTACCGAGTTTGTGTACAAAACATTGTCTTGTATGGAGAAATTTGCAGAAAGTCTTTTTTGCGAAGACGGCGAGATCTCGAGATACGTAGGCGAAAAATATCTCACGATTTATAGTCACAACGGCGCCAGATTCGACACTCTATACATGCTTAAGTATTTAGGTCTGTATAGTACGGAAGATCCAAAAGTTGTTTTCGACGGAAGCAGCGCTATTTCCGTGTCGCTGAAAAGAGGAAGGCTGAGATTTTTGGATAGTCTGAAATTTCTACCCTTTCCGCTAAAGGCTTTGCCCAGGGCGTTTGGCGTGGAAGAGAGCAAGGGATATTTCCCTCATTCCCTCAATCGTTTAGAGTTTCAGAATTGGCGCATAGACAGGCCCTTGGAAAAAGATTTCGAGCCGGAATTTATGAAGGAATCGGAATTCAAAGATTTTGAAAGTTGGTACAAGAGGGAAATTTTCGAACCGTACATGAATGCCAAGGAAATGTTCGATGCGGGGCTTATCACCAGTGACGACTTTTTCTGCTACGACATTTACGAAGAGATGGTGAAATATTGTCGGCAGGACGTGAAAGTTTTGCGTTTGTGTTTCATGAAGTTTTTTCAGTCCTTTTACGAAATGACCGGTTGTATGCCAGGCATAAGAAATTTGACCATTGCATCTCTTTGCAACACTGTTTGGCGTTGTAATTTTCTCCAAGAATATTCCGTGCCTCTTTTACCACATAATGGTTATTCAGGTAAGGATATTCAGAGCAAGGTTGCCTTGTCTTGGTTGAAGTTTTTGGATGAATTTCATTACGCGGGCGAATTGATGTATGCCGGAAAAAATAAGGGTGAGTACAAAATTGCACTACCCAACAATCGTTACGTTAAGGTAGATGGAATTCATTTACCTAGCAAGAAAGTTTTTGAAATGTATGGCTGTACCTTTCACGGGTGCTTGAAGTGTTTTGGGGCCAACCTTTTCAGTAACATTGGAGGCTGCAAAATGGGCGATCTATTTTCTTGGACCATGAACAGACAGGCAAGGATAGAAGCCATGGGTTACACCGTCGAAGCTATCTGGGAATGTCAGTGGAAACGTGAGATCCAGACAGACGAAGAGACGAAATATTTTCTGGCTTTTTTAGATCTCGATTTGAGGGACGTCAGAGATCCCCTGAATCCAAGAGACGCATTGTACGGTGGTAGAGTGGATGTGTTTCAGATGTACTTTGATAGTGGTAAGGATCCTGTGTTTCCCGCTAGCACGGCCGTTATAGAAAAACGTCACCTCAAATACGCTGACGTGGTTTCTCTCTATCCGTACATCAACAAATACGGTAAGTACCCGGTAGGCCACCCTGTGGTCTTGAGAAATGTCGATTTCAATTACGACAGAGATGCCTACTTTGGTCTCATGCATTGCATCATGTTACCACCTAGAGATCTCTTTATTCCCCTATTGCCTTTCCGTTTCGAAACACGAGAAGGTTACACAAAATTGATTTTTGCGCTCTGCAGATCTTGCGCCCAAGAAGGCAACGTGTCTCGTGCCTGTGATCACGAAAACGAATGCGACAGGTGGTTAGAAGGTGTCTGGACTACTCCAGAAATTTACAAGGCCATGGAGAAAGGATATTCTCTTGTTCGCATTTTTGAAGTTTGGCAATATTTGAAGAGAAAAACGGGTCTCTTTGCCGATTACATAAATTGTTTCTTGAAATTGAAACAGCAGGCGGCCGGTTGGCCAAAGTGGGCCGATACGCAGGAAAAGAGAGAAAGTTATATTCGAAAATATGAAGAGAAAGAGGGAATTTGTCTAGATGCCGCCAAGATCGGCGAGGAAAAAGACGAGGTCAGCTATTTACTTACGAAACTTGCTCTCAATTCCTTCTGGGGAAAAATGGGCGAAGAACAAGACACGCGCCAAACCAGAATTACCCACGATGCAGGCGTGTTTTACAAATTTTTGGCAGACGAGAATATCAAAGACAGAAAATTCGATCTGTTGTCCGAAGATACGATGATTCTCAACTGGAGAGAACAGAGCTCTGCCATTACGGGAAATCGACGGGGTTATGTAGTTCACGCCGTGTTTACGACTGCTTTGGCAAGACTCAAGTTGTACTCTCTTTTGGAGCAATTGGGAGAACGTATAGTGTACTGCGATACTGATTCTGTCGTGTACCATAGCGGAACGTATTTTTTCGATCAAGGATATTCGGATTTACCCCTTGGTGAATATCTGGGGGAACTAACAGATGAATTGGGAGAAGGGAAATTCATTTGTCAGTGGGCGTCTGGCGGTCCAAAAAATTATGGATACATTGCTTGCGACACTCGGAAACCTCCAGAACACGAAGATCGCGTCAAAGTCGAATTCAAGTGTAGAGGCGTCACAAACACGAGAATTGCAAAGCAAAAAGTAAATTTCGAAGTGTTGCGAAAAATGATCTGGGAGAGTACCGAATACGATCCAAAGAGAAAATTGAGATCCGATCTGTCAGAAGCTGGTCTAGTCACTCAAAAGATTTCTGTGCCCAAGTTCGACATTCAGAGAGGCATACCTAAAAGCGACAGCGGTAGCGACGGAATCTTCGACAGGCGTTTCGATTTGCGCGCGAGAGTCGTTAAAAAAGATTATCGACTGGTCTTCGACAAACGCGTTTTCGATCCAGACACGTCGCGCACGTATCCTTACGGTTATCTAGGTAATAAAGTAGACGTGTACTGAATTCAGTGCAGTACCGCAGTGCGCAGACTAGCCAAAACGGTTTCTTTGTTTAGTTCTTGATTTGTGTGTTTTTCTTTTTTTTTCCTTAACTTTTTTCGGTTTCCATTACCTACCGGGTAAAGTAATTAAGTATATGTTTTTTTAATTAGCTTTTAGTGGTTATTGTAGTAGACGAAAGAAAAACATTTTTTATCTGATTTAATGTAGCGAAATAGTTCTTCCTAGGGTATAAAAGATTGATTTTGTATTCTACGAGTGTGTGAAAATAAAGATGATGGCAGCGAGTACTACTTCTACGTGTGTTTCTTGTGCCGTGTTTAAAAGGGTTTTAAGCAAATACCTCTGTGTTTGCTGCAAAAGGGGTCCCAAGGACGAGAGAGATGACAAAGTAAATACTGGAAATTTGAGTGGAAACGAAGTAAATGTGACTTGTTGTGGAGGCAAGACCGTTAACGTGCAAGAACCTAAAAGCTACACGGGAGAATCGCATCTCGTAAAAATGACCGACATTTTGAATTCCGGATTGGATCATTACGGACGAGATACGCAAGAGTTGGCGTACGAGAGGACGACATTTCTGTGAAGGACCGGAGTGGGCACGTCATGCTTGAATGACCAAGTGTCAACAAAAATCAATTCACTCCTTTGCGCGTGTTTTAGTTTGACTTTCTTGTAAGAGAAAAACTATCTTTAACGACAAATAGCAAAATCTCTAAACAAAAACAAAAGGACAAGAGACAAGAGAGTATGGATCGAAAAGACTGTGTTTTTCTTCGTCGATTCCTGTGTAATAATAACACCATATCTAGAACTAGCCGTTGTTCCGACCAAGATGCATGACCGTTTGCAGGAGAAAATAAAAGGAGGAATTGTTGCGTTGCTTTGAACGTTGTTTATAAATAGCGTAATTCTGTGTCAGTAAAGATTTTATCACAAAAAAAATATGAGTGGTGTTAAAGGTGATTTATTCGTACCAAAGAAGAAGAAAGATGCGTTTTTGGAAAAGTTATTTACCGATCCAAAAAGCAGTGTTGTTGCCTTTTCTTCGCCACAAAAGGTATACGAATACATAAAGAGTCTTGGAATTAAGAATTTCACTCTAGCCGAAGTTAAAGCATTTGAGAAGAATAGAGTTCGAGAAAATCAATTATTAAGAAAACGAACGGATAAGGTAAAAAAAAGATTGCCCACAATAGCTTACGGGCTGGACGATCTCTTTCAGTTGGACCTCGTTGACATGCACGACGGAAAATTTGTCTTGTCTAAGATAGACGTATTGAGTAAAAAGGGAGATTGCATAGCCCTGCCAAACAAGAGTGCTTCTGCCGTACTGCAAGGCATAAAACAGTTGATCTTTAGAAACGGAGGTGTGTTTCCTAATAAAGTTCAAACAGATGAAGGAAAAGAATTTTTCAACGCCACCGTTCAAAAATATTTCAAAGATAACGAAGTCAATCATTTCCACAGTTTTTCTGAACTCAAATCTACCGTTGTCGAACGATATAATTCCACGTGGCAAAAGATGTACTACAAATACAAACAGAGGTATCCTAACGTGAAAAGGCAAGAATTGTTGGATTGGGTAGTGAGAAATTACAACGCCCAACCGCATTCCGCCATAGGAAATCTCGCACCTTCGGAAGTTGACGTGGATGTTGCCAATGCATTGGTCAAAGTGCAGTTAGATGCCAGAGAAAGAGTCAGAGATGCATTTGCTGCGAATTCGGTAGCCGGAAGAAAGCAGAATAGAGTAAAAAGGATTGCGTTTGCCTTGAAACAGGGCGATCGCGTACGGATCACAAGAGAACGCGGCGTTTTTTTCAAGAGTTACAAAGGAACTTTTACAGAGGAAGTATTTGTTGTGGACAAGGCATTTGTCAAGCCTTCTGTCCCAGACGTGCCTCTTTACAAACTGCGCGACTTGTTGGGAGAAGAAATAAAAGGAATATTTTACGAGAATCAATTGCAAAAAGTGCTCAAACCGGAAAAAGAAGTCATTGAAAAAATCGTACGCCGAAATCCAAAGTTGGGTTACTTGGTGACATTGCAGAACTATCCGAAAGAATTCACAAAGTGGTTAACCAGGAAAGAGATCAGAGAAAAATACAATGTCGGACCAAAAATTCGGACTAGATTTTAAACATCACGCCTTGGATGACGATTTTACCTTTACTGCCCCTTCTAACGATCGTGATAACGAGCGACTTGGAAAAAGCATACGCTCTCACTACAGGTGTAATCTTCCCGGTTGGATGAATTTTGAAAGAGATACTGCGGAAGGCGGAGAGGCTTGGAACGTATCTTTGTACAAAATAATAATAAACAATTTTCAGCAAAATTCGTGTACCGTCAGGGTGGAGACCTTATCCACCGGGCAGAAAAGATTGGAATTATCGATACCACCGTATCACTATAGAGACCGATGCGAAGTTTTCAAAGAATTTTTCGATCTCTTGGAAAAGCATCCACTGGAAACCGAGACGCGTACAGGAAATTTTCGCTTTAGAGCGAGATATACGCATTACAATAAGCACCACACGGTGTTCAGTTTCATGGACGAGAACGATCAAGGAAGCGACCCCGTTTGCAGAATTTTGAGATCTACGAGACTGACTTTGAAAGAAATTTTCGATCTCTTTTCTCGCGAATCTAGGGAATATTCGATTTTTTTTCATATTCCAGTGAAAGAGGGATTTGAAGTTTCTCCTCTGACACCCTATTTTGAAAAGACTTCTACCTTTCGCAGAGGGTCTTTTCAGGGAACTTTACCGGATTATAGCGGAGAGGGGGTGAGAAGGATGCAGACGATGGACGATGGAGATTTTGCCACAGATAGGACTTTCATATTTTCCAAAGATTTGGGAAAGTTGTTAGGTTTACACGAATTCGACAAAATCTACGTTCAAGATGCCAATTTGACACTTACCGATTACGAGGACAGATACGAGATTCACTTCGCTAACTCCAATACATACGCAGTGTTGAGACAGGAATATTACGACAACGATTATTACGATTCACTGCTGTCCGTGGGAAAGAGCACTCTCGTGCAATTCGTTCCAGAAGCAGAATATCTTACTTTTGTCGTGGCAGACGATCACGTAATCAATTTAGTTAACAAGGACGACTTTGTCGTGTGGAGTTTTTCGGGTTTGAACACTTTAAGCAAGTCTCTTTTCTACGACGGAAGCGATTACGTCGACAGAAGCGAAAGTAGAAATTTATCGCTGTTCTTACCTAACCTTAATCTCGAAGACTACACTTACCAGAGTGTACCGAAGAAACGTAAGTTTGGAGAAAACGAAAGAGAAACGCGAGTTTCGTCAGTCTTGGAAGGACTCATTCACCCAATGATTCATTTAGGAGAAGACAAGAAGATCGTGGAATTTTTTCCCGAGCAGAACAGGCATATAAAACGAATTGCGCCCATGAAGACGAAGACTTTAGAAGTGAAGCTTCGTGATTTGGAAAACGACAGAGAACCCATTTTTTGGACGGGAGTAGTCATACCGGTATTCAAGTTCACCAAGGGTAATCAAGACTGGCAATTGTATAGAGATTGAACGATTCAAAATGTCCAATGCTTTCGACAGACCAGATCACTTTCTTTTCAACGACGTTACCGACGATGCTGGAAAAATTCACGTGAAGAGAGCAAGGCCGATGAAATTGAATCACCATTACGAATTGGCCGTGACCAATTGTAACGTGGACCTATCCACCTTGTTGAACATTTACGAAAACGAGTTGGATTTTTTAGTAGACGGCGTCCACAGATTTCTTCCTCCGTGTTTGGTGAGAACTGTATTCGATCTTTTATCGAACATGAACATCATGTTAAGAGAAACGGACTGGAATGTAGAATTGAGAGAAGGATGGAACATAGGAGTCTTGCGTGGAAAGGCCGGCAAAAATATTACAATTCCTCAAAGAGTCGCTTCTTCGCTAGGCATTCTAGACAAACGTAATCAACTGAGTAGCTTCTTTTTGCAAGTGAACAGTTCCGGTTACACTTTCGAGATGACGCCCTTACCTAGTAGTAGCACAGAGAACACTCACGTGTTGATCAAGTGCGAAGACGGGAACGAAATCGTTCAATTACCGGCCCCACGACAGAGGATCATTTGGCAACAGATTTCTCCGAATTCGTTTGCATGTTTTCACATTGACACAGATCTCGCCAGATCGGAATTCGTAGGTCGAGAATTGACCGAAACCGTGGCAATCGTACCTTTTGATCCGTATTCTGATCAAGACGCGGTGGTTTATATTCCGCCAAAATTAGATTGGAGACGAGTAGCAAAAACTGATTTTAAGGAGTGTTTTATCAGATTCGCTACTTCTTCTGGAAGGCCTTTGATCGGAGTAAAGGCACAAGTACATGTGAGCATTCGTAGAAAGCATATTGGTTGATAGAAAAAAAGTAGAAATTAAGCCACCAAAAAACTATGCCTGTTCCTAAAACCGGTGGATATTTATCAAGGCCTATAGGCACAATACCTTCACAACTCGGATACGGTGCTTATTCTAGCGGGAAAGATCCTTATCAAGAAGGGGGTGCGAAAAGGCGACGAAAAACCAATTGGAGCACTAGAAAACGCAAGAAAACGACTTCCGAGTTGGCCGGAACAGTTCGAAGACGCAAAAGAGAAAATATTCACCAAAAGTATTCTCGATACATCTTACACGGAAAGAATGCAGGTCAACTACGTCAAGAGTACGCACGGCCTAGTACGAGAAAGCAGACAGGTGGTTTTTGGGGAGCTGCTGCAAGAACCGCTTTAGAATTGGCTCCAGTTCTGTTGACTGCTATAACCCAGCGAGGCAATGGTCAGCGAGGCGGTGGAAAAGTTTCCAAGTTAACAAAGAGCATGTTTGGTAAAGTCAAGACCGCTTTTCGAGATCCCAGAGTGAAAGCCGTTACCGCCAATCTGTTAGAAAAGGGAATATCGAAAGGTATACATAAAATCGGCGGACTGGCCATGAAACAAAAGCATCTTTCAAAAATACTCACACCTTCTCTCGTCGACAAAGCCGCAAAAATGGGATCGAAAAAGGCTACCAAAATGCTTATGAACAAGCTCGCAAGTCAAACGGGAAGTGGTTTTGAAGAATTTTTCACGGGTCTAGGCAGCAGCTTTTTGAGTCTTTTCAAGTAAAAACATAAACAAAACAACAACCAAAGAAAATAATAAACTCAAACGGAAATAAAAACAAAAATAGATCGCCCTATGCTAAAAAAAGGAAGCCGTAGGCGACCGATATACAAAATACTCACAAGACTTGGAAAAGATATCGGGAATAAATGAAAAAAAAAAAAAAACAAAACAAAAAAAAAAACGACTGTCATGATTAATTCTTCGCACTAAAGGCAAGTGCGGGCTGTAAACAACAACGATAGCATGAAGACGACATTTTACTGCGTGCGCTGTAGGAAAAAGACCAAAGGAATCAAGCCTCATTACGTATGGACTTCAAATGACAAGAAACGCATAAAAGCTGTTTGTAATAATTGCGGACAGCAAAAATCCGTTTTCGTTACTGCCCGCACTACAAGGCCGTATTACTGAGACTATTTCGTTATGCCCAAGTTAGATTTCAATTTTGACATTCCTTCCAACTTAAACGTTTGGAATTTGACAGCATCGAGCGAATGGAAAATATCCAAAGAAGAATTGTTGAAAACAAAAGAAAAAGAAAAAGACGAATCTTTTATGGAAAGAAAGAAACATCATTTGGCAAATAAACTCAAAGATCTGGAAACAGTTTCCGACGATGAGGAAAACGAAACCGAGCCGGAAGATCAAGATGTCCTGTCAGACAAAGAAATCGATATTGCAGACGACAACGATGATTTTTTGGATTTGCAAGCATACGAGGATTACGAAATGGATGACGAGGAGAACGAACTTGATAGCACGTTCGCAAGGAAACGAAATATGGAGTCGTATGCTAAAAAGAGAGCTTTTCCTAAAAAACACGAACACTGGGCCGATAGCGACGAAAAGAGGGAGATGGAAATTGCCAGAGTGAAGGATCTTTGTCGACAGAACGACAGGCAGACGGAAGCCAATAGGAAGTCGAAAGAACTTCGACGGTTGAAAAAATTGGAAAATCTGGTGAGAATAAAAGAAAATAAAAAACGGGAGCGAAAACAATACAAGCGTATGATAGAAAAGCGGAAAAACGAAATTGCTTACCGAAAAATGGAGAACATGGAAAAAGTCTTGATGCAACTCTGCGAAAGACAACAGCAGCAACAACAAGAACATCAAAAAACTGTGAAGCAAAAACCCGCCAATCACGACAGGGAATCGGAAAGCGATAATTCGTCTTCGGAAGGCGATTGGAAACAGTGCAAAGAGAAACGAAGTTCCGAAAAAGAACGAAAAGACAGTAGAAAGCCAACAAAAAAGAAAGGCGGTACGAATTCTACTCTGGAGGACTTCATCAGATCCATAAAATGAATACAATTACCGGAGATGATTTAAATATGAACCTAAACAAGTGAGCTGTTAGTTTTTGTTTTTTTCTCTTTCCCTCTCGACCTCTCACTGTCTCTCAACATGCCACACAATGGCGGAGTCGCCTACAAGAGAACTGCCGATGTAATTGCTGGTAACGAAATTTCTGTGACGGGTGTACCTCCCATTACGGCCGTCAATGAGAACATTCACAAGAAAAGGAAAAATTTAGAAGTAGATACCACATTCAAGAACGGCCGTACGTTCAGAATTTACAGCGAACAGAAAACTTCCGAGAATGACGGATGGTCGACGGTCAAAAAGCTCGACTTCAAAGTGGAATCGAGGTACAACGTTGTGTGGAAAAAGTTAGGTTTACGTTTTCACACGAGAGCCAGAGTACGAGAGCTTAGGACGGACGGCAGCGTGGTACGTTTTTCGAATCCTGCTAACACGCAATTGCGAGAGGTTAACCCCGATACTAATCAAGTGACCAGAGAGGCCTCGAGACATTGCAGATTTACAGACGGAATGCACCTGATAAAGAACGTGGAAGTCAGAACTAATTCCAACGACATCGTGAGCAAGACCACCCCTTATGACTGCTTTGCAGAGCACCTACGTTGGGCAATTCAGACGACAGAAGACGAGAAAGCGAACTATGAGAGTTGGCTCGATAATGGCTATTATTACGATTTTGACAAGTCGAAATGGGGAACCTTCTTGACGGCCCCCGACAGGGATTGTGTAGGGGCTGCCGTGGCAACGGATGCTGTCAATTACGCCAATTTCAAAGCCAGCAAGGAAATGGAAAAGGAATTGTACGACAACGATTATAAACGTTGCAATGTCAACATACCATCTTCCTTCTTTGAAATAGATCACTATAGCCCTGGATGGACCAACTTCACCGTGGAAATGAATTTGAATCCCAACAGTCTATGCTTGGTAGCGAGACAAGCCGCGGAAAATGGAAAGGGGACCGTCATAAACTCGGCCATTTATCAGATCGACACGCAAAATACCTTCATAGAGTTTTACTACCTGGAACCCAGAGATCCCACTCAGTTGGAGTTGTTCTTGAAAGATAACCAATCTTTCTTGACTGCCAAGAAATTGAAGATGGTATTCTCCGAAGACTGGAGTCGTACCCTAAACAGAGATACTGGAATCGAATTACTCCAGTGGAAGGAATTCGATGGTAAATTTCCCAGACAGGGGTTTTTTGGTGTTATACCAAAATCACATCTAACGGAAGGTAGTTTCGATACAGATGCATTCAGCCTCAAGCCCTGGAACGTCACTTACATAGATATCATGCACGATCAGAAAACCATATTCAAGAAAACGAGCAGAATTCCTTGGAGGCCTACGACAGGCGACGGGAACGAAATTAAAGGCGTCAGGATGATGCAGTATAAGATGTTGTGCAATGCAGTCATGGATAAGACCAAAGGCGCGAGAAAGCACGTCGGAGACGGAGATCCTAGAAGAATGGACAATTTTTGGCTTGGATATTACGATACCGGGACTCAACAAGACGGAATGATAGGATACGTAGAAAAATGCAACACGATTCCGACCACAAAAGTGTGGCAAGACAACAACGATGTCCCCCCATCAGATTTGACCATGTTCATTGCCTATCTGGAACCCAAAGTGATAACAGTAACGGACGTTTCAGCCAACAGGTGGAATGCAGAGGAAGAATTAAAAGTGACCCCCCAAGAAGATTCAGAGGTTTATGCTAAGTTCGAAGGAGATTATCTTGTCATGGAATGAAACATTTTCCAAGTGCATTAGGACTATTTTTAACGTCAGAGCAAGAGAGAGGAGACAGAAAAACAAAACATGCACGACACGTTACAGTTGAAGAAAGCTTGTTCCGAAGATAAACACATTAAGACGTTTTTTCTCGATGTTTTCGCTGCAGATCAAATTCCTAACCATTTACCTTCCAAATTTTTATTCATTGCTAATACGGATCCAATAAGTAAACCGGGCAGGCACTGGGTGTTATTTTTTAGACGTAATGTAAACGAAAAACCATTTTTTTTCGACTCGTATGGTCGTTCTCCTAGTTCTTACAATGGTTTTTGGAAAAGATTCGATAGTTTTCGTAGAAGTAAAGAGGATGTTCAACAAAAACACACCACTGTTTGTGGTGATCATTGTTTATACGTAGCGAAGAGATTGTGTAGCGGTAAGAGTTTAGAAAAAAGTTTAGAGTGTTACGATGCGGAAAACGAAAAAGGCAACGATGAAAGGGTTTTCGCCTTAGTGCATGCGCAGTTTAAACATTTAAATTCAATAGACCATGTAAACGTAACTTTAAGAAGGCATCGCGGTAGCATAACGACCGGTTGTCAAATGTGTGAACCGAGACAAGTGCTCCAATGATTGTTCTCGTTTTTTTTCTTTATTTCATTAGTTAGGCAGGCGTTTGGATTCTTAGAAATCTTTACGCGAACGAAAAGATTAAAAAAATCAATAAAATGTATAAAAGCAAAATAAAAAAGGGATAACAAACGTTGTTCACTTGTGTCCGATAAGAGTTTGTCAAACGGACAAAAAAAAAAAAAACATGGACAAGTCTCTCTTGCAAGAAGTGAAAACACCGCGATTTCTAATACCCGGTACGGCTTGTTGCTACGGGCAAACTGGTAGTGGTAAATCATTTTGGATTTGTAAATTACTGAAGGACATCGAAGGAAATTTTAAAACTTTAAACGGGGAGCCCATCAAAAAAATTGTCTACTGCTATAATTCGGCATGGCAACCCATATTCGACGAAATGAAAAACGACTACGGTGTCAGATTTTACGAGGGAATGCCGGACGACGTTAGAGAAATGTTTCCAAAAGACAGTCAACCCGGAATACTGATCTTGGACGATCTCATGACAATGATGCACAACAAAAAAGAGGGATTGGAAAATTTCACTATAAACGCTCATCACTGCAATCTGTTCGTCTGCATGACACAACAGGCTTTATTTCCGCCGGGCAGATTTTCGGTCAGCGCAAGACTAAATTTTCAATACAAGATTCTTTTCAAATATCCTACCGAAGAAGTCAGCGTGAAAAAGTTTCTCAGTAACACCGTGAGAGGCGAGGCACTCAATTACCTTTACGAATACTATTTAAATTGCTGCTATAACGAAAGCGGCTATTTGATCATAGCCTCTCACGCGAGAGATCCAAATCAAGACTTCATCTTTCGGACAAACGTTTTAACGAGCGAAGGTTTCACTAAGATCTACAAGCGTAAAAGGAAAGCCTTGTATCACAACAACTTTCAAGAGTCGAAAAAATCTAAAATATGGTAAAAACCAGAACGCGGAGGCGAAACACCAACGGACAACCTTACAAGGGAGGTAGAAAACGGATTCTGAAAAAGACCGTCATTTCACTCGAACAATACGTTCCGGATGAGATACGACATAGCGTTTATATCGACCAGCAAACAGGCCAATACGTCATTCCGGTGAACGCGAAGATGAAAAATATGTTGACAAAGAGGCAACTGGAACATCACTTTCGATAGTCATGACAGAGCGGTTTTATTCAAAATATGCTGAAATTCGTAAATACGTTAACAGAAGCAAGATACCAAAAGATAAACAAGTGGTTTTGGCCATAGCGGACATTTTTTACAACAATTGCAACAGAAAAGTCGTAAGAGAAGCCATCGTTTTAGAACCGGAAATAGCTCTGCTGACACGTCAAGGCAAAACAAATTGGAAGGAAAGACGGGAAGTACTGGTAAAGCACCTAGAAGTCTGTCGGAAAATCATTCATGCCATATTGAACCCAAACTTAAGAAACATCAGCAAGACTAACATTAAAAAACTACGCAAACTTCGAGTATGAGCAGGCAAAGCCTGTTAGACAATTCCTACTTTAGAGAATACACTCTGGTACCCTCGGGACAATACAAAGAGTTAGAAAAATGTGCCGAGGAAAGGCGAATGCCAAAGACGAAACAAGACGTGGAAATGCAAACGGGTGGAGGAGTTTTCGATTCGATTGAATTCGAAAATCTCGATCACGATTTAAAGATCTTAAGCCATGCAAAAAACTCTGGCATAGTATTCAAAATCCAACAATTGCGAGACATCCAACGTTTAATCAAGGCCATAAAAGAAGGATTATTAGACAAAAACAATCTTCCTTACGGCATCAATTTGGATTTTTTGATCAAGATGAAGCGAGAAATCTTGGAAAAATACGGAAATAACATTGCCAATTCTGGAATACCGCCCGCGAAATTAGTGGCCGCAGAAAAATTTCAACAAGCACTGGACACTCTTGGAACGGATGTGAAACAAGGAGTGAATACGTTGCAAGAAATAAAAAATAACTCTGCTTTGGGTGTTACTAGTCCCGTCACGACAGAACAAATTCCTTTGCCTCCACGACCGCCATTAATCGCTCCCTTGGATCAAAGTACTCCGCAACGTCCTTCGAGACCTATGTCCGACCAAGAAATTGCCGCAGCGAGATTAAGCGAAGCGATAAAAAATGCAACTTCTTCCAGTAACAGCCCGGTAATACAACGCATTCTGAAAAAGATACAAGCCGGTCCAACGGAGGAAGAGGACGAGCAAGAAGGAGAAGACGAAAGCTTTGACGAATACACAGAAACGGAACCGTCACGGAAACGTATTGCAACCGCTTACAGTCTTCGACCCTTCCCAAAGAAAAGAATCGCTCAAACGGGAACTGGTTCCATTCTCGAATTACCCGAAGACAACGAGAAAGGAATTATAAGACCTTTATTCAAGAAGAAATGGCATCCCGTAAAATAAAACCGGGACGAAAAATGTTAAACTTTGCAAACAGAAAGTTCTTTCGGTAGTTATGAAGTTGTAACAGAGAGTTTTAAAACCTTAACCATGCTAATAAAGAATAAGCCCCATACGCGTGTGAGTCGTGTTTTGATTTTACCACGCGTCAATGGATGTGTAAAATCCTTTTATTCGCCATATTCCCACCTGACAGGAAATAACTGCATGCTATTATTCTAGTAAACAAAATTAAAAACCAAACCATGCAACAAGAATTAAGCCGTTTACGCAACACTGATTTTCATTTGTGAACCATACTACAACACACCGACCCAATACTTTCGCTACAAGCGCTACATCTGCTATGTGGAAATGCCTTTGCTCGAGTTTACTATTCCCAGGGCGCTTTGAGTCGAATTTTACTTTACCACGTGCCAGTGGACGTGTAAAATTATTTTATTCGTCATATTCCCACATGACAACAAAAAACGTGCAAATTGTTTTCGCTCGAGTGCGACCACAACAAAAGAATCAGCCATTTACGCAACTTGACAACAAAAACGTGCAAATTAATTGTTTTCGCTCGAGTGCGACCACAACAAAAGAATCAGCCATTTACGCAACACTGGTTTAATTTGTGACGTCACTCGGGTCCGGGAGCCGCGCGGCCGCCAGGCACATACCAATTTCGTTCCGCATGAGACAAAACATGTTTCTGCTTAATGTCATCTCTTACAACACAATTATTTTGATAGTTTTGGTATGCCCCCATTTCAAGCCATAGTAGATCACGCAAAAAAGAAGAATTTAACATTGTTACATCAAAACAATCAGATCCAGAGCATAAAGACTACCACCTGCGGATACTTTTGTCTATACTTTCTCAACGAAATGAATAAGGGGAATTCGTATTATAATTTATTGGAAGTGTTTGACATACATGACACAATGAAGAATGAGAAATTCATTCAACATTATTTCAGAAATATATAACTCATATATATACAATGACTAAATCGTATTGTGTACGTGAAAAAATACAAACTAATTCAGTTCCTAGTTCTGAAAAATATGTGAGAACAAAAAACAATCGTTTAATGCTCAAATCGAAATGCGCTTCTTGTGGTATCACTAAAACTCGTTTTGTGAGTGAGAAAAAGGGGCGAGGAGTTGGTGAAACGATTAACAAAAAGATCGGCGATAAAATTCCAGGGTTTCAACAGGCTCAAGACATGGCGTCGGCTATCATGGCAGTTACGGGAGCTGATAAAGATCTATTTAAAAAATATTGGCGCGGTGACTTTGCTAAAGGTATATTTAATAAAAAAAGCGGGATTCAGACATCTAATTTTTGGAAGCCCGCTGGAGCATATAAAAATGAAAATCTCGACCCAAAATGCAATTTCAGTGAGTATAAAAATGGAAAATGGATAAATCATTATTGCGATTAAATATCTAATCAATATATATAATGTGCCAATCGTATTGTGTATCATGTAAAAAACAAACCAAATCATTAAACTCTAAAAAGGTAAAAGCTAAAAATGGTCGGCTTATGGAAAAATCAGTTTGTCAAATATGCAGGAAGAAAAAAAGCAAATTTATTAAAGGAGGCGCTCTTGATATACATAAATTGATTGGGAAATTGCCAAAACCAAAAGCCGGCTGGGTACCCCATGGCTATGCCTTTTTGGGTCCTTATAATCCTCTCGAAAAACAAGTGAAATATGATCCAAATACAGGTGAAATACTTCAAATATTTCAAAAACCGACAGGCAGAACGGATGAAATAGCGATGAGGCATGATATTGCATACAGCGTTTGTGGAAATAAAGCAAAATCTAAACAACTAAGTTGCAAGCATAAAGCTGACCAAAAAATGATCCAAGAGCTCGACTCTACCCCTTATTCTCAACGTCAATGGGGTCATACTGTCGCTCGTAATGTAATTGCAACCAAGGCTAAAATAGGGCTTGGTGTTAAAAAGCCAAAAAACGGAAAACGGCGTTGAGTAAAAATGATTGGTCTCAACAATTAGCCGATGAGTTACATAAACCAATCAGACGAAAATTTAAAACTAGAAGAGTAATATCAAATGGAATTGACGAGATATGGTCTGCTGATTTAGTTTTTATGGATAAACTTTCAAAATGGAATAAAGGTTATAAATATCTATTGACTATAATTGACGTATTCAGTAAATTCGCTTGGGCTATACAATTGAAAGATAAGAAAGGTGCATCAATAACTAACGCTTTCAACAATATTGTCATTAATGACAAGCGTAAACCTGAATATCTCTGGGTTGATAAGGGATCTGAATTTTATAACAAAACATTCAAGGAATGGCTAAAGCAGAATGATATCAAGATGTATTCCACTTTTAATGAAGGTAAAGCTGTTGTTATTGAGAGATTTAATAGGACTTTAAAAACCAAAATGTACAAACAGTTTACTATTCAAGGTAATACACAGTATCTTGAAATACTTCCAAAAATAGTAAAAGAATATAATAATACAAAACATAGCTCTATCAAAATGACACCCACAGAAGCTTCAAAGAAAAAGAATGAAGGAACTGTTTACTTTAACCTATACGGTGATATGGAGCCATTATCAGCTAAACCAAAATTTAAGGTTGGTGACAAGGTCCGAATATCTAAGTATAAACGAATTGTTTTCGATAAGGGTTATACACCGAATTGGAGTGAAGAAATGTTCGTAATTACTAAGATCCAACATACTAATCCCATTACATACAAATTGAAAGATCTCAATAATGAAGACATACAAGGTAGCTTTTATGAACCTGAATTATTAAAAGCAAAACAGGATGTATTCAGAATTGATAAAGTGATCCGTAGAGACTACAAAAAGAAACACGCTCTTGTCAAATGGAAGGGATATAATGATGACTTTAACAGCTGGATTCCAATGAAAGATTTACAACATATTTAAACGCACTATAAACAAAAAATATAATTTCTATTATCTATTATATAATGGAAATACCAATACCCACGGAGCAAATAATAAGATTTGAATCAAGTTATGAAACCATGATTTGATTCAAATGAATGAAAGAAGATAGAGATTCACGTGTAATTCAATCAATCTATTTTAAAAATAAAAATGTGGCTAAAATCTTTACCATCCAATGTGTGATTTTGTGAATTTGTTTCTATTGAAATAACATCATCATCATTTAATTGTACAATTGTCGTCACATTAAAAGTTTCATATTTGTTTTTTGTATTTGGTAATACAAGTCTTAGAAAACCATTGTTTGATTTTATAAAATATTCATCATCCTTCTTTATCAATAAATAAGCTTCACCATTTGATTTTAAGCCGTCCCAATATGAAAATATATAAGTACCTCCTTTTTTGATCATCAATTCTTCTTCATCATTATCACAAATAAAGTCCTGACCACTTTGTTTAACATATTTACAATGATCAGCACTTTTATTAACAAAGAATTTAACTTTATTTCCACCTGAATGAGCAAGATTACCTTTATAAAATACTTTACTCCTCATATATATATACTTACTAATGAATATATTTTTATATATGTAAGAACAAATAAATATAATTGATCATATAAAATAAAATTTTATATGAACAAGATTTTCTCTTTTATTTTAAACGCACTATTAATGATATAAGAAATTAATATATTGTGTTATTAATATATAACAATTGATGTTTTGGAATGATAATATTGTTAATGGCCGATACCAGAGATGGTTTACCAAAGAAGACAAAATGAAAGCTATAAGGCGCACAAAAGCCCGTTATATGCGAAATACACGATGGTTTTGTGAGCAATGTAAAAAAGAGTACAGTCTGGGTAGCAAGTGGACCCATATAAGACAATCCCATTCGAACGCAGTATAAAAAAAGTTTAAAAAAGAGTATAAGAAGTTTTTTTTTATTTTGAACCTAGGGTTGAGTTAGGCTTGGTTTTACAGGCTTGGTTTTACAGGCTTGGTTTTCTAGGGTTTGAATTTCAGTTTTTGATTCTAATATTTGATTCCAATATTTGAATCCATTTTTGTCCCATATTTTGTATCCAGCACTGGAAGTAGTGATGTACTACATCTCTAAGGCAAATTTGCCTCAGAGTGTAGTACATTACTACTGGTATCGTGACAATTTACTAAGCTTTTTGGGGCTTTTAAAAAATTCTGTTTGAAATGGTGATTTGTGGACTTGACTGTGCCATCAATTGAAAGCACTTTGGTTTAGATGCAAAACATTTAAAAAAATATAAACACTCTTATACCTGAGAAACGGGAGTATGATTACACTCAGCAGCTATTTTTTTGATCCTTACTCATACTAACGCATCAATATGAACGAAATTCCCCGAAATAGAAATAAAAGCTGCCTGATAAGTTTGACTGCGGTGAAGGTGCGTCGAGATTTGACCTTCCATTATCATTTGAAGCTTGAGGCTGCAGATGCACTATCAAAGGTTGCGTTTAATGAAATAAAAGGGACTTCCAAACTTGCACTGCCAAGCACTGTAGCGAAGTGAACATTCAATTTTGTTGAACTGACTAAAGTTATATTGCAGACCATTATTTTAAACATGCTGTGAAACATCCTGTGAAAAACTTTTTTCGCGTAAATATCCCAAGAAACCCAGTGGAAATATTTCGACACTAGTTTCCCACTGATCCACACAGTGGTCCCTGATTAAAATTCCAATTTCACACAGGTGAAATGGCAGCATTAGAAGTACCGTATTTATTCGGCTATAAGCCGAGACCCCAAACTTCGGACATGTTAGACAGATTTTACCAAATTTAGCCTGAACTTGTGTAAAAATCGCTCAGCTTATAGCTGAATAAGTACGGTAACTGATCGGCTTATCAGCCAAACTGAAGAAAGTTGTCCTTGTTGATGCAATAGTTGCAAGGGTGCTCTTGTTTGTTTAAGATTTTTGAGTTTTGCTGCGAACAAGCGGTAGTCTCTTGCAACGTAACACTGACCTCCATTCGAGGTCTTTGAATGGGTGAATTCAAATTGCCGGCCTTGTTAAGCATCACACATTTTTAGCGGAGCTCCACAGAGCGGAGCACAGAGCGGAGCCCCATACCCATAGAAAATCCACAAAAATAGGAAAACCATGAACTTGAGTTAACATGGTCATCATGGCTAGCAGCATGGCTCACGGGCACGTCTGTATGTACGTCGCCCACTTCAGAAATAGATAAACGCTAACATCTTCGATACTGGGCATCCAAGTTATGGTCAATTGACAGCTGTCAACACAAGGTGTCCGCTGACCAGTATCACGTGACTATATCGCGGGCTCAGTTGTATAACTCATCGAGGTGACGAGTTTTTATAAAGTTGACCGCTGACCGGAAAATG
The DNA here is from genome assembly GCF_052425735.1 of Oculina patagonica. Lineage (NCBI taxonomy): Eukaryota > Metazoa > Cnidaria > Anthozoa > Scleractinia > Oculinidae > Oculina > Oculina patagonica. Next base: position 5,776,491 of record NC_135767.1, on the reverse strand, counting down.
TTTTTCTATTGGATCGCGGGCTCAAGACCTATTCTTTTATGTCCAAAGTCAGTAAATTCAGAAATTTAAATAAAGGGCAAAGTAAATTATCGGGGAGCTCCGCTTTTAGGCTTGGCTAAATCTATTTAATAGGTAAATTTAAAATCCAAAGATAGCTGGTGACTACAGCAAAAAGCAAAAATAATGAATCTGTCAATTACGCAAGACGCACGACGCACGCCAATTAGACAATCTCAATTTTAGCGAGTCGGGCAAAAATCGCTTGATTTAGTACTCGCTAAAATTTGTCTCGGTCAAATTTAATACTTGTTAAATTTAAGTACCACCCCAAAGGGAAACAAAGTTAAGCATAGTCAACTTGAAAAATAATTCTTTATAAAATAGATGCCGGTAACACTGTTCTTTCTGGTAATCAGCAAAATTAATGTTTGTTCACTTTCAAGTAAGTTTGTTCTTTTCCATCTTAGCTATATGTTCATTAAAAACTGGTTTACAGGATATCACTAACTTTTTAAATTTTTTCGGAAAATCGCTAAATTAAATAGTCGCTCAATCTTGCTCTGAAAAAATCGCTAAAATAAGTAGCCGCTAAAACTAGTAACCTTAAGGTAGTCTCTCTTAAAAGATAAGCAATGCGCTGCATTGCATAAAAGAGAAAAGACACTTACATTCTGATTTGTTCCCAAACATCCACATGAAAAGGAAAAGATGAAAATTAATTATTACTTATAGTTAATATAAATTATTTCATCCATTTTAAGATCAGAAAGGACATTCATTTATAAGCGGTAATTAATTAATACACCATTCTTTAGCAAAAACAAAGCAGCAGAAGATCACAAATCAATTGGATAGAGTTTTTCTAAAAAGAAAGCAATGTGCTGCATTTGAATAAAAGAGAAAAGACACTTACGACCTGATTTGTTTTATTGCTGGTAATAAATATATATTTATCCATTTTAAGAAATACAGCATTCTTGAGATAAATTAAATAATCCTAATCACCCTATGTTTGCTTGGCATAAATTTTAATCAGACTCTTGGATGATTACTGTAGCTGACAGCCTACATACATTCAAGAAGAAATAGAGAAAACATGATTTATTTTAATAAATCATGTTTTCTTTCATGTTTTAAAAAACAAATAAAGCAGCAAAAGAGCACAGATCAATTGAGAAATAAGCTTAAGACACTTACGAGCTGATTTGTTTCCAAACATTCACATGAAAAGGAAAAGATGAAAATTAATTACAGGTACTTTAAAAATAATAATATGTAAATTTCATTTTAAGAAATACAGCATTCCTGTCTCGTCTGCTCCGGGTATTTATACAAAGTTTCCTTAACATCACAAAAATACACAGTGCAAATTTCACCGAGATCTGACAATTCTACACCTTAAAATTGCAAGTACCTTTCCATGTAGTCTGTTACGGCGGCAAAATTAGCGAATGTAAGCAACAAAATGTGCGCAACGCTTTGTTTTTTGCCATGCCAAGTCGAATTCTCATAAATAGACTGTTTTTCAATGTGTTCAAGGCAGCACTAATACGATTGCTGCACAAAAAAGCATGGAAATCTTCAGATTTTTCTCATTTCTTTCGAAGAAAACATGGCGGCATAAACAAAATCAATATGATACACTAAGCAATGCAAGATATTGCAATAATTGCATAACAGATCTCTAGGCGCTAATCATTAACATTGCAAAATGGCGCTTGTAGCAACCAACTTTAGCCTATATTTTCTCTGCTCCTAAGCTGAAAGAAGCCCCCATCTCTTGCATTTGTATTAACTTCTTTAATGAATGTAATGAATACACACATAAGAAATAAAAACTATGTTTACATACCCAGACATGGAACAGGCAATAAGACAACCAATAGGAAAACTACAAAGAGCTGATGCATCTCAACATGTATTTCCTACGAAGAGTCACCACAAAAAAAATCTTACAGACAAAACAAAACAAAAAATTGAAGAAAATGGTAAAATCGTATATATTATTTTTAAGGTTGCTGGCTACTAGCTATTCCAGATACAAGCATTGTTGTCTTTCAAGAACATATTCATGATTTGCAAAACGTATTTTCTTCATTTAGTGGAGCTTGAACCTTTTGCAACCAAAAGGTCCACAATTTAATGAAAGAGACCAAAACATTAAATTTTACAGACATCAAGTGTACTGTACATAATTATATGATGCCTTAAAGTCAAAAGCGATTTTAATTACCCATTATTATTAAGGTTTTCCCTCTCATGTTACTCACCTAAATGCTTGATAAATTATTGGTCAATTGACAAAATAGGCATGAATTGAATTGTTGCTTGACCACCATCTCAAGCCTGTTCATTCCAAATTTCTGAGGTTTTTGAAGATGAATATTTTCATAAATTTTCAAAAGAGCTATAAAAGTTTAGAAAAACAATTTTCATGCACACTTAATGGCAACAAGCAACTATTTCAAAAAGAAATAGTGTTTTGTTTCCGGATCGCAGAACTATAAGAAGGGCGGGAAACTTTAAGGAGAGGTGGGTTTGTGAAATTTTGGAAAAGATCGTGGGGCTTTGTAATCAACCTGTAAGCAAATTCCTTTCCCCTTCGCTTTGCTTTCAATTTGCCCTTGAGCCGGAATTCTTCTGTGTGAGAGAACATAAGACATCTGATGTTTGTTTGCTCTTCCAGGCACTCATATTGGTGAAATTTTCTTGCTATATCAAAATTTAGCTAGAGTGTTTACATAGCAATTAAACATGGACAGAATTCTCTGTATATTTTTCATCAATACATCGCATTACAGTCGTCAGATATTTCTATTTGTAATAAATCTCAATATTTTTTTGTCTTCCTGACGGTTATCTTTTTGATATTTGAAGAACATGTTTTTCCAGGTTGTTTGCCTTTGCAAAAACGTGTTGACAGTGGTTAGGGCGTTCTCCTGATTGGATAGTTGCCCCCACTGTGTAAATAGTTCACATCAAACTCAAAACAATACCGTTTTGTCTCTAAGGTAACAAAACAAAAACTGACATTTCTCACACACAACTGGGAGCCATGCCAAGCCAAACCACATAGCCTGGCCTTTAACAGCACGACCATAAACCACTATCATTACAACAATGCTTGCCTAGCTAAAACCAGCTAAAAGGGACCAAGACCAAAAACACTACCGGTAATTAACAGCTGTAGATTTCACTTCAAAAATTAGTCTAAAGGGTGTGTGGGTAGGGTACGTCAGGTTGGTAGCAAATGACAACAAACAATCTGAACTTTGGACCAAGGTATATGACTAGAGAACTATCCTGCATACTAGAACCCATGCACCCCCATTGGTGTGTGAGAAAAATGTTTTCACTTCATTGGTTACTCGGCCAGCAGGAAAACCGCACTTAATGTTTGTCAAAAAATGCTAGATTGCTTCAATTCTTGAACTTAGACAGCTGTGCTCTAGCAGAGCCTGGGCGCCACAGGCAACCTACTTTTGTCTTTAGACGACTTGTACAACTTTGCTTTCATAAAAGCTTTTAAGAGCTGCGTATCCAAGATTTCTTTTATATTTATGAGAGCCTTCAGGCACCCTGCAATTATTCTTAGAGCAAAGCTTTATTGGATACCTCTTGCACTTATAATAATTTTTTTGAAATACGTGTTTCATATCAGATGTGTTTTAGTGAAGTTAAAGTGCTACTATGACCAAAATTTTTGTTTTTCTTTTCGTCTTTTTCTAAAGTCAATTTGTTCAATAAGTCTATATTTAACTAGCGCGCTAGAATTTAGAACGTTGCGAGCAATATAAGCCTTGAAATAGCTTGCCGAAAATCGTGGAAAACCCGTCCGCCATTACTGTCCATTACTCGGACGTCTAAAGTGAGCCAGCGACTGTACTGAAAAGCGGATTTACGCATGAGTTGGTCCGTGACGTCATATGCGCATCGTCGCTTCGAGCTTCGAGTGTTCCAAGAGAGAATATACTGAGAATTAACAGGGTTATAAAAGATATTTCTTCGACAAATTCTTCGTCTAGTTTGCCCGGTGGCGAAACCCAAGAGAGCCGCAACGAAGAGACATTGCAATTTAGCTGTATCGTTTCTTATAATGAGAATTTAAAGCCGTTTGACGTCGGTCTAAAGGGCAATGTTTGTATGCAAATACTCAGAAATACTTCATTCGATCGATGAGGTTTTGGCGCTGTATGCCTACAACGAAGCTGCCGTCTTCTTGTCCAATCGAAGAAGCCTCGAAGAACGAAGAGGAACGGCGATTCATGGACTACGTTTGTTTGAATACATGGTATGATGAGAACGACATTGAATAGTTAGGATAAAATGTCTGCAATGTTTGAATTAATAGAGAGCTCTGCATATATATACATGTAGGTTGCTATTGCCGTTTGCGAAGGATTGAAATGATCTTTACTGTTGTTTTCATTCTTGTAATCTATCATACACGCCATGGGCATAAAATCTATCTCAGCTGTTTATTCCGAAAAAAGCTTTATAAACATGAAATAATGTAAAATTTATACAGAAAAATTAAAGTCAACAAGATGGTGCAGGTGATCAATGGATTTAGTTCCTTGAGTTTTATACAGTTTTACCTTCCTTGACTACATAACAATACAGGTAATAAACCGTTTTAAAACTAAGTGTTTTAATGGATAATAACACTTCAGACATCCAGCTTCAGCCAGCATTCAGTATTCCTGTTTCTTAAAATAAGAAAACCATTTGAATGCTGTATAGAGTCCTTCACTCTATTTTACTGATTATGTTATGAAACTGTCCCACAAGTAGCAGCAAAACTGGGTAGGAGTAGTTTTTCTTATTCATTTCACCCATTTGTTTTCCTCTTGGCCCCGTGATTTTATGATGATAAAAATAACTCAAACAATATATGCACAACATGGGAACAAGTAAAATAATATTAAGGGTATAAAGTTTTAAGTTCATAAACAGGAACACCTGGACCTCAAACAAACACTGGGACCTTGATCAAACGTTTCCAGTTTTGAACCGGCATTTAAATGAAGCCTGCGTTGAGTCGGGGTCTGGCATCTACTCAAGAAAATATTTTTTTATGGTATCATATGCAATATGACAGTGGCTCTTTCTAGAGAATATCACTGGCAGTACATTGTGCATCTGCAGTATGTGTATGTAATTGAGAGTTTAATTTTGGGACTAATCTTGTGTCAACTTAACGTGACTGTAAACAAGCCAGCTCCGTATACCACCCTAAATAAATTGCTCCCTTGATGCAAAAAGGCAAAGTCTGCATGCAAGCCTGCTTGCCCATCAGGCCAAAGCATATCTTGGTTTAAGTAGGACATACATGTAATGACACTGGTCTGGGCTCACACCTGAACAGCTTGATTAAGAGTCTTGCGCACTGACCATTAGGTCACCGCACCTAAATAGGGGTGTCGAATGGTTAATGCGAGACTTTGCGAGACGGCGGGACTGATATCTTTTCTGCGAGCCCGAGACCTTCTTAGCCTTGTAAAAGAAATCGAGACTCCGAGAAGGCGTCAAAGAAAAATTCGAGACGGCGAGACCCCTGAAATTTGGCTAAAATTTTGCGAGACCCGCAGTTTTTGAAGGACCATTCACCACCCCTCTGAATCAAAACAACTACCCCATTGCTATGCAACATTTTTATTTATGGTACAGGTTTGACTGTATTTGTTGTCAGCTTTGCAGTTCGTGTATACTCTTTAAATAAATACATATATAATGGTTGCAAGGGTCCTGTGTGACCTCAAAATTGCCCTCTTGTTACAAAAAGGCAAGGTCTGCATGCAAGTCTAGTTGCCCACCAAGCAACTAGACTTGCATGCCCTCGTCACACCATCAATTTGCCAGTTCCCATTCTACACTTGGAGAGGAGGCACCATGAGAGTAGTCTTGCCCAAGAACACAGCACAATGACACCAGTAAGAGTCCACACCTGAACCGCTTGATCCGGAGTCCGACAACTTACACTTAGGCCACCTCACCTCAATCAATACAACATTTTTATTTATGGTACAGATTTGACTGTACTTGTGTTAGAAATTATGATGGATCAGCAGCTAAGGGGTTCTCTGGCACATTCACATGATTTATTGTTGGCTACTACATTCTCAACTTATGAACAAAAAGAGCATGCCAAAAATAAATATATTGCAAACTTAAAATAAAGAGTAGCTAGGATTTCAACGGTGCTCTGTTGCACACAGCATGAGTGATTGGCACAGGTCATAATTATAGCTCATGGCCCCTGTTGTACTTAAATATAATAAAGATATACTGAGTAAAATCCGGATAGCGCGTATGTCTCTGAGACAGGCTAACACTGTTCTATCCTGAGATTACTTCTCAAAAAATGTTAATGAATACTATAAGTGCACAATGAAGTACAGTCCTACTGTAGTGTTTTATATTGCATGGCAGAAATAAACAAGTGACCAACACTGAAGACGTGCTGGTGAGTTTATTAAGACTACAGTGTATACAGAGGACTACAATGGAAACATTTTCAGTACATATAATCATATTGCTAAGCTTTGCATCCTCTGTATGTACTTTCACATAATGTACCGCCTCGTGCGAATTTATTTAAGTTTATTTGTACAATAAAGGATATAATTCAGGAACATACAGGCCGATTTGCCCAAAAATTACCTTTTTGACATGAAGTATTTACAATAAATTTAAAAATGACTATTCTAGAACACGAGAGCTTGAGCAACAGAAGTAAATTACGCCACTCACCCAATGTTTTGCTTCTAAAAAGGAGCGAATACAGTAAACTCACTGTAGATAATTCGAAGCGTTCTATTCTATTCACTTCCCTTGGATAGTTGAAGAAGTTAACCTCACAATGGTTGCAGGGAGAAATATCTATAAAGCATTTCCAAGAGTACAAGTTTCCCTCAAAGTTATCAGACGATCTATTATTCATCTTGCGTGGTTCGAGCGAGTTAAGATGTCACGAAATTTCGCCTCTTGAAATGTTTTCTGCCACTATGTTGTGCAAAAGTGACCTGGAGATGCCTTGAAGTATGTTTAAAAAACATTTGCACAGTAGATACGGCTTCTACATCACTACAGATTAAAAAGAAAACCAATGTTTTTCCAGATCGGTCACTCCAGCCTTCGAAGAAGCCATTTTGTTGATGCGCATATGACGTCAGCATGCTCTCGCCCCAACTAGTTCCAGATCTCTATTTGGTCCTCGGACATTTTTGAATCTAGTAATGGCGGCAAGCCAAAGCCGAAGTTTACGCGTGAAATAAGTGGTCTTCCAATTCGAATTTGAACTTAAAATTTGGCAAGGTTACTATTTAATGTAAGTACTTTGAAAAACCGAAGAGAAAAGGGAAGGTAAAATTTTGATCATAGTACCACTTTAAAGTTTGTTTCATTTCAATGTCTGGTGTGTGTCAAAAACCCTGTGAGAAATAAAGACAATAAATCAAAATAATATTAAATTATTGCAAAAAGATGTTTGCAATACTGTGGACACACATAGTACTGTAGCTGAGTTTCATCTCTACAATTAATATTGACACAACAATGGGAGAATGATTCTTAGAACTTGATCACATGTTTAATAATTTGTATCCCTAAGAAAACATAGAAATATAGTTACACACTTTGTTGTGTTCTCATGCAAGACACTAATTCTCACAGTGCTTCTCTCCACCAAGGAATATTAATACATGGATACACGTGATCTGTTGGGGAAACGTGGCAAAATGCTGGGGAGTAACCTGTGATGGACTAGCATCTTGGGGGAGT